>NC_142532.1:15842378-15894878 GCF_964205215.1 Stylophora pistillata
TTCTTTTCCAAGAAGGATCAGATATACCTTGTTTCAAAGTTTTGGTACTTCTATTGAAATGTGCCCAAACTGTTACTTGAACATCACTTCCGTCTACGGTCTACGGTCCAAGACTTCCCTGTACGTTCCATAACTTTTCGTCCACATCCGATCCACCACAATACCTCAGTTATTCCGAGTCAGGAATGAGCTAAAATAAAGATTTCGAGAATCTTTCCGTCAGAGTTCAACAGATTTGAAGAGGGCCCCAATGGGGTCATGGCTCACTAAGAAAAGCTGATTTAGTGATTAAAAAGTACCGGCAAGAACTCAAAGACAGGCGGAGGGCGCGAACGACGAACGGAGCATTGAATAACCAATAGGAAGTAAGAGAAAAAAAAAAGCCACGAAGACATCTTTCCAAAATCCTTTTATTCTCTCCATAGATATTTAACTTGGATTTACATGAAAGGAGGCAGGAAAACACTGCTTGTTACAAGTTAAGTCAGGATTTAAATGACTTTATAACACAATTAGAAAACAAGGCGGTGATCGTACGTAATGATAAGATAATATCTCACTTTCATTGAACTATTACCAAACTTTACAATGAATAAATTACATCGCTTAAAATACACCACACAGGCACAGCCCCTAAAGACTTCAAGAATCGTTCCCTTAGAGTGCAATTAGTCTCAATGGGGCGATGGTTTACTAATAAGAACTCATTTAGTTACGTTTGATGCACGATCCTCGCAGTAGAGAGCGCTATTTATGCAATATATGAACTTCATATGAACTTCATATATGCAAAATAATGAACTTCATATGAACTTCATATATGCAAAATATATGAACTTCATATAGTCATCGTATTTGATTTATCATCACGGGCTTATTCTGAATCAACTTAACGGCCTGTACCAGTTGGCTTGTTAGCTCAATTGGTAGAGCGCTGCACTAGTATCGCAGAGGTCAGTGGTTCGAATCCCGTACAGGCCTGATTTTTTTTTTTTTTCAGGTCTGATTCTCGCTATGGCACAAAGAGCGCTCTCTAGTGCGAGGATCGTGCATCTTACGTATCTATAACCGCAGTTCAAAATATATGAACTTCATTTATTACACGACTCGGGAAGTCAGAGGGCCAATAACTAAAATCAACCAATCAAAATGCTCTCTTGCCGGTAAATATTCTCTAAGTATTGGACCGGGCACTGTCCCGAATGGTCCCAAAGGATACCGCACTTGTTTCCCTTTGAACTTCAGTCGTATAATAAATCTCTTATTGACCAAGCTTGCTCGGGACCATACTGGAAGAATATCGGCCCTCGGTCTTTTTTGTACGGACCTCGCTGCGCTCGGTCCGTACTGTCAAGACCTCGGCCCGATATTCTCCCAGTGCGGCCCTCGCGCTTGGTTAATAAGATATATATATATATTCATCGTAACTGATTTAGTTATTGACAAATAGAAAATCCAAGGACAGGCAGACAGCGTGAACGACGGACAGATCGTTGAGTAACCCATAAGACGTAAGAAACAAACAAAGTTTTGAAGACGTCATTCCAAAATCTTTTTAATTGTTTCCATAGATATTTTATATGGATTTACATTAAAAAAAAAAAAAAGTAGGAAACATTGCTCGTTACAAGTTAAGTAAGGATCCTAATGACTCTATAACGCAATTTAAAAACAAGGTGGTGATAGTATGCCATGAAAAGGTAACCTCTTACCTCTTGAATAAAGAATTACCAAACTCTACAACGAACAAATGACATTTCTTAAAAAAAACAACAACAACAACAACAACAACAACAACAACAAAAAAACAGAAAGAAAACAAAAAACACAGAAATATACGCCTGGAACAACACATCCGCAATCTTAAAGGTGTACGTTTACAACTGCACAAAAAGCGCAGAGTAAACTGTACAAATCCACCTACTCTGAAAAAAGCAGAGACTATAAATCACCACATCTTTCGCTCCATTTTGCAATAACAATGAAAAAAAAACAACAACAAATAAAAAACCAAAACAAACCAAAAAAGAGTACCTATACCTAAGAATAATAAGCAGTGGGCATCCCACTATCGTTTTACAAAGAGCAGTCGATCGAGATGTCAGTAGTACGCACAAAGCAACAAACAAACAACAAACTGGATAAAATCCTAGCCACCATCGGATTTCCAAAGCCGACCTTTTGTTGTAATTGATGAATCTCTCCCAGCAGGTTATCGTCTTGTAGATTTAACTGCAAATAGTTCAAAAGAAGAATACTTAACTATACATATTTCCTTCTTCAGTTAAAGAAGCATTACGCTTTAGATGAAAAACTGATGTGGAAACCGTCAAGTTTTACAAAATGCGTCAAGATTCTACGAAGTATTCAATTTCGCTCCTAAGTTCTCGAGGTTAACTCTTATACCCCTAACATCAGTATGCATATTTTCCAAACTGTTCTCTATACATCTCGTTTGGTACTGACAAGGAGAATATGTGAAACGATGAAGAACTCCTCCTCTGGGTGCCCATTCCCTCTGTTCTCCTAACCTTAAAATGTTTGATTCTGGGGTGATATTGTCGGGAGAAATGTGATGCTTGTGGGGATTAAATAGTCAATAGGCGTTAATGTCCAGGATTTCCAGACAAAGGGCTTCTTCAGGAGCGGGAGGGGAGAATAAAAGACGCCCTTTTAAAAAGGGAAGCAAAAATTAAAAAAGTAGACAAATAGATAAAATAGGAAAATCATAATAATGATAATAATAATTATAGTAATAATAATAATTTACTGTGCGTCAAAAATTTCATTGATTATTTTTCTTCGAAATCTTTGTCCAAGTTTTATGAATATGTTAAATAGCATGCATCTTTTTTGCCAGAAACTGATGTGATCAAGGACGGAAACTAACAAAGCCTTTCATATTGAACTGCGACGCTATCTATATAATTGGCTCTTACTTTCAAAGCGTACTTGTAAGACTGTTCGGCTTCAAACTGTCGTCCGGTCTACAATAAAAATAGAAGTGTAAGATTTGCTTATAGACCAGAATGCTTGCCAGGCTATTAAGGGGCTGTCGGTGTAAGAACCTACCATTCGAATTTCGGCCGATCACAGAATTCCCTCAAATTTTTACTGTGAAATATTTGATCTATTCTATCGGCAAAAATGATATTTATTTGGTTCGTAATGCTATTTTATCAAATTTTTGGCGACGAGATGCGTGGACGGTCAAAAACAAAGAATAGTGTTTATTTCACAGTTAATTTTCAGCGTTTCGCTGGAAGCTCTAAACACTTACGCATTTGATCAAATAGCATATATCGGACATATGGTATCATTTTACATTTCTTCTGTTAATTAGTAGCAAAATAAGTAAATTCTGACCAAACAATGAAGAATTACGCTGTTTTGAAAATACCACACAAACAGCACTTTCCAAATTTGGGCTAGTGTGCTGTTGTTCCAAGACGCTTTTCTCAAAAGTATAACCGGATCTGGAGTCCTCACCCCTGTCCATGTTTAGTACTAGGGCTGGTGTGGCGAAAACAACAAAAACATTTTTGGCAACTAGTCTTTTCGAGCTACAGGAGCTCGATGAACTTTGCTAATTTTCAATGTTCAAAGTGCATATGACTTAATCTATGCATATTTGTGGTTACTTCATTTCTCGCTCAAAATCAATGTTTGAGGCAGTGCTTATTCTCAAAACTAACACGGTTGTTTTGTTAAGGTGAAGATGTCCATAAATTCATCTAAAACTTGCCCCAAAGTTAGCAATTACGAAGGTAGAAATGAACATCTGTGTGAAGTTGTTTAACTGTCAGCGGGCTGAAACAGGTTGTCAAAATTTCATTAAGTATGTCTTCACCGCTGTTTTATGCTGTAAAAAAATAAAACTGCTGTCATAGATTTAGAAACGCTCATTCAAAATATGTTATTATGAAGAGAAATTCATGTCTTACCAGAGATCTCCACCAGATCGGGTTGATTCAGTCATGTGTCACGCTCTTTACATTGAAAATGTCACGGGTTTAAATTTAACTACATCGCACAGAAATGGTTTGTGTCAAGAGCGATAATTTTCCTATTTTTGCTTTATTTCTATTCTAGAATTTGCCTTATTATGGACCAAAAAGTAATTTTATTGTAGACAATTATGACGATGTCGATTTTAGGTGGCAAACAGGTTGAAATGCCCATGTTTTTCTGTGATACCGTAAAATGGTAAAGGTTAAGTAAAAAAAGTAAAATACAAAATCAGTGGCCACTAAAAGATTAATGAATTAAGTTTTCTCTTTAGTATCGATAATCACCGCCGGTGATTCACCGTCTATTTGTCTCTTTAAATTCAAATGACCTTTAATTTCTTACTTGGTTATTATAGATTAAAGGTAAACGAGTTTGGAGAGATTTAATTACATCTCGTGACTTATATGGGTTTCAAAATATTGATTGATTGAGTCGGCGGAAGCATTTGCAGCTATGTTTTCGCCATTTTCCTCTATTTTTATATTTTCTTTGTTTTATCAACTAGTCTCTCTTCTACCACAAAAGTAAAGCTCTACTCCTCGATATGTTCTGAAACCGCGAGTACGCCGAACCAGTCCTAATCAAAACGGATCAAACAATGTTCTACATTCTTATTTAAGAGTTTAGACCTTTTCTTATTAATTACAGGCACATCCTTCTAAGAATGTGGAAAGTTTAGTTTCCAGATCTTTTTTCCTATCTCGGGAACCATACGGAATCTCAAAAAATTTAAACATCTCCTTAAGCATGACTACGCTGAAAGTTCAAGTTTCTTATCGCGTGAGAGGTCACACAAGCAGTATGAGTCATAGCAAATAGGGTGCTTTAGACCAAGCTGGCCGGCAACATTTTCCAACATTTCACGTTTATCTTGCTCCTCTTCCTCTGCGTAAACTTCCTCCAATTCAATTTCTCGGCTTCCCTGTCTTCTTCTTGCAGCCGCCAGTCTCGAGAAAAACCCCTTCACTTGAGTCTTCGTTAGCCAGTCCTTCCTTTCAAACATGCGGGAACCATCTGGGTTTCTTGCCGTTCTCATGTCTGCAGCTCCTTTTCCGGGAGCTGCCTTCGTACCGGTTCTCTCTCCAAGGTCAAATTTTGTTGTAAGATACTGTTTAACTTCAGAAGTGAAACGCACGGCTTCCTGGCTTCGTGGCTTATGTAGTGCCCAACCAAGCAGCATATCACTGCTAGGACTACCAGCTTCTTGCTGGTGCTGTCGCTCGTCACTAGATTTTACTGGTGCGCTGTCGATTTCCTCTTCTTTAACACGGAGGAATTTTTCCGCCCAGTCTCTTCTGAGTTTGTCGTACACTGTAACAGAATTTCGGAGAATTTGGCAGTGGCCAGGGTCGCAGGTCATCGTTGATAAATTTGGACAAGAACTCTCTAGTTCGTCTGAACGACTACTTCGCTAACCTGTGCTATGATGACACTTACGTTAGACCTAGTGATATGGATATCCTGGACAGTGTAAAGCCCCCGAAAATATCTGAGCGGTGTGTGGAATACCTTAGTTCATGTAAAGAAAATGGAAACGGGACCAGACGACCTCCCGTACTGGATCTGGAAAGACTGTGCTGAGCTACTCACACCAATCGTCACTCACGTTTGGAATCTGTCGCTGTCTACTCATACATGGCCAGACTCCTGGAAAAGGGCAAATGTTAATCCTCTCCCCAAAGTGAACAAGCCTACAGAGGACTCAGACTACCGTGGTATTAATGTTACTCCCGTTATTGCCCGGTTGTTCGAGAAGGTCGTGTATCGTACACAAGCACAGTCAGTCATTGAGAACAACCTGAGCCACACCCAATTTGCATATAGACAGGCGGGTAGTTGCACAAATGCCTTGCTCGCTATCCAGCACCAGACATACAAGTATTTAGATAGTAGTGACTGTAGCGCAGTGCGAATTTTTACCATGGACTTCAGTAAGGCTTTCGATTTTGTGAACCATGCTATTTTGTCTGCCAAACTGAAACAGCTGCCTCTAAATCCGTACATTATCAATTGGTATCATAGTTTCCTCTATGCAAGACAACAACGTGTTGTTAGTTATAATTTTTTAGGACAGTGGAAATCTGTCAATAGAGGAACCACACAAGGTAGTGTAAGCGGACCGTATCTTTTTAATATATTTTTGAACGATTTGGAGATTTTTTTTTAATGGTTGCCCTGTGCTTTTTAAATATGCCGATGATTCCACTATTCTTTCGCCTATCACTAGGAATAGTGACCCGTCTGCCGACTTAGTAGGACAGTTCTTAACATGGTGTAAAGACAATAGAATGGTCTGCAACCCTTGCAAATGTAAAGAGCTGGTTGTTAGAAAGAAAAATCATAATGTACTCTACCCTCCAATTAATAATATTCCCCAATGTAGTAGCTTCGTTTTACTTGGAGTAACTTTACAGAGTGACGGAAAATTTGATGAGCATGTAAGAACTAAGCTTGTCAAAGCAAACAAGTGTTTACACGTCCTACGAACATTGAGAAAGGAACATTACTCTCAGGCAGAGATTGATCATCTTTTTATATCCGTTGTTTTGGCTAATTTTAGCTATGCACTTTCAGTCTATGGGCCATCTGAGTCCGATCTTACGGTTGTACAAAATTTTTTAGACCGATGTCATAAACGCGGTTTTATTTCATTTCCAGTTTTTATCAAGAACCTTTTAAACAAACAAGACCGAAACATTTTGAAGAAACTAAAATCAACGGATTGCCACCCCTGAAAGACATCATTCCTGTCCAAAAGACATATGTACACAATCTTAGAAAAAAAGGCTGCGCGCGTCCGAAAATTAATACACAGCGCTTTGTGAACACCTTTATAAATAGGTTGATATTTAAGCTACATTTATTGTAATGACATACTTTTTAATTCATAATATGTATGTAGATTTCTGTAGTTTTTCCAAATTCATTGTAACATAAGATATGTAGTTTTATCTTATGATGGAATAAAGACTTTATTATTAGTGGCCGCCCACATCGAGGTGACTTTCTAATTCACTGAATTTCTTGAACACCACATTGCACCCTGGGTCAGAACAGGCAAAAAGACCATTCGCTTGTTCACCATCATTATTTTTTGCCGCCTTATGGAGCCAAGCCTCTTTGAGCAGAAAGAATTTTTCATTTGCAACGAGGCATGTAGAACCTTGGGGCCTGACGACTAAATCTTGGTAAGGAATCAGCCTTCCCTGCCCTATGCCATAAGCTCTCCATATTCGCATTCCTTCCCCCTAAAACTTGAAGTTGTCATATATACTAAAACCGTGTATCTTTTGTTCTTCAAGTGTTTTTTAGTTTGGTTTATTGAGCAAACACAGGTAGTTGTACCTCTAACACGACGTTCTGAGAGTGCTGCACGCATATCTTTGGCAGAAACTACATCATGTCCCTCGTTACAGTATCGTCGGATTGTTGACTTCATCGAGCAAAGAATCCGATCACAGACATCTCTTCCATACTGGGGTTCAGAAAAGTCATATCGCATGACTGCAATACCAATTCGTTTCCCTGCATTCCTAACGGCCGACAAGATAAAGTTGTGGTAACATCCTGCTTCATCGCTCCTTCGGTAAATTTTACTAATTTGGGGGTGTTCCTTCTTTACAACCTCGAGTGTGTTCTCAATAATGGAACAAACTGCATACCAGTCTGGTTGGCACGAGTCGAAGATATGAGCGTACGACGTCAGTTTTCCAGAGGTGGCATTCTTAGATATGGGGGTGGCATTCTTAGATATTCCAGCTTATCCCACACTTTCCAAACCAGTCGGATTGTTTCTCACGATATTTCATTTGGAGAAACTTCATTGCCCAGTCCATAATCAGAATAGCGGACTCCGCATGTGGTAACCTCATTGCATCTTGTTTCGCCTTCTCCTTGTTTATTGAGCGCATGATATGCGCTTTCCAAAGCAATATATTCTCCTGGGCCTGGTTGAAGTCATACAGGAGATCTTCTCGTTGGTCTAAGTTGTAAGGCGTCCAGGATGAACCTTCGATTCCTTGTCTCACATCTTGTAAAACCTTCTTCAGCCCTTGACAGTCACCGTAAGTGGATTGGTGCTCATGCGAACATTGATGTTAAAAGTTTGGTTCTACAGGATCACTTAGCGCAAACCTTCGACAGTGGTCTGCACAAGTGGAGTCATCTGGTTGACAGTGCAGGCGGTAGTCAGTTTTGAGATAGCGTTTAGCATCTCGTAGTTTTTGACGAACATACAGGCACCCCTGCATTTGCATTCCTGCTTTCTCAAGAGTTTCAACCAGTGTTTCAAGTGACTGAAAGCCCGCCGCGCCATCGGCAGCAGTGTTATCTAGGCCTTGCAGTGACTTACGTTGAGATGCTTCTCGAAATTCTAATATTTTTAACATTGTGGACCTACTCAGAGGCTCGTGACATTGTTTTTTGCAATACTCCAAGTACTGTTCAATCATTGTAGACCTAGTCAGGGTTCTTACCACATTTGGCATCTCTATCTTGTCGCCATTATCTAGGAAAAGTATCTTGCTACCATAAGAAACATCTTGATAAAAGTACGGTCTATTTACAAAATCTACAAAGTGATCTACTTTGCCCATCTCAAGGCGTACACGGTGCTTTGTTGTGGTCTCAGGGATATAAGCCATATTAATGAAACATTAAGGAAAACACACACACACACACACACGCAAAAACGAGACAAAAAGGAAATAATAAAAAAGATAAAAGTTGGAGGTGATATTCAAAATCAAAAGATGGCAATAAAAAAGAATAATACTTGTACTATACTTAGCTGTATCACCTTAAAAAAGGACATTCCGTTGAGCTTCTGCCTGAAATCGGCACTGCTGATATGTTTTCCATAAACCTACATTTTCTGTTACATGATAAGGTACCTCTGACACTAACCATTTCTTTCGACAAATCGAAAATACCTGCGTGCGTTGTAGTCAAAAATGGATCCGTGATATCGATTCTCAATGTAAAGAGCGTGACACATGACTGAATCAACCCATTTTTGTGGAGATGTTCTCAAGCACAGATAAGACATGAGGTTCTACATATTTTGAGTGAACGTTTCTAAATCTGTAACTGACAGCAATTTTAGTTTTCTATAGCATAAGACAACACTCAAGACTAACTTAATTGAATTTTGTCAACATGTTTCTGCCCGCATGAGACAGTTAAACATAATGTCACAGAGATGTTCATTTCTACCTTCGTAATTGCTAAATTTAGGGCAAGCTTGGATCAATTTATGGACATCTTCACCTTAAAAAAAACAACCGTGCTAGCTTTGAGAATAAGCACTGCCTCAAACATTGATTTTGAGCGAGGAATAGAGTAACCAGAAATATGCATAAATTAGTTCAGATACACTTTGAACATTGAAAATTAACAAAGTTCATCGAGCTCCTGTAGCTCGAAAAGACTAGTTGCCAAAAATTTTTTTGTTGTTTTCGCCACACCAGCCCTAGTACTAAACATGGACAGGGGTGAGGACTCCAGATCCGATTATACTTTGGAGAAAAGCGTCTTGGAACAACAGCCCACTAGCCCAAATTTGGAAAGTGCTGTTTGTGTGGTATTTTCAAAACAGCGTAATTCTTCATTGTTTGGTCAGAATTTACATATTTTGCTACTAATCAACAGAAGAGATGTAAAATGATACCATATGTCCGATATATGCAATTTAAACAAATGTGTAAGTGTTTAGAGCCTCCAGCGAAACGCTGAAAAGTAACTGTCAAATAAACACTATTCTTTGGTTTTGACCGTCCTCGCATCTCGTCGCCAAAAATTTGATAAAATAGCGTTACGAACCAAATAAAGTTTTGCCGATAGAATAGATCAATTATTTCACAGTAAAAATTTGAGGGAATTCTGTTATCGGCCGAGATTCGAGTGGTCGGTTCTTCCGCGGACAGCCTCTTAAAGTGCATATGACACGAAATTTTTTTCTCTTGTTTCTTGTAGTTGGATATCTGTAGAAAACGTTTCGAAGCCTTAAAACTGCTGCAAAAAACTAAAAGGCATTTTTTTTGCTTTCAAAATACGCGCAATTTTCCTTCAAATTTGTCCCGGTTATCGCGTGGCAAAAATCGCACTTGATATCGTAACGTGACGTCACATTGTGTACCTCAATGGAACTTTCAGAAGAGTCGGTTCAAAGGAATCATTAGAATCACTGGACATATCTGCCTTTCAATTCACTATCTATCTATTACGAAGTACTGCAGAACCCTCTTAACGACAACAGACCTTCGCGGTAAAGGTACACAATGTGACGTCACGAATAACTTCGACGGCCATAAACTAGGTCCCAGTCTCCGGAAAAAAACTCGTGTCAAATGCACTTTAAGCGATCTAAAGTGGCGCACACAAATATGAAAACACGCAACGATCTACCCCTCGTTCGAGCAAAGGAGAATACCATACTTTAGCTTGCCTTTAGAACACGCTCAAAAGAACTGGAAGGAAAGCGAAAAAAAAAAGGCGTTCTACTTTTGCGCATCCTAAAATCCAGAAGGAACATGAATCTGATTTAAGGTTACCTGTAAACACACCAAGGACAGATAAGCCCATACTTTTGCGTCTTATTGTTTAAAATATTTGCTTCTGATAGTGCGTTCTCAGCTTCGGCCAAATTTCCCAGCTAAAATAAATCAGACTTTGAAGTCACAATCAAATCGTAGTCGGAGATTTGTCACAGCAAACAATTGAAATTCGGTTGATTTATCCCATTCCTTCGAAGGGTTCATTTCTCCAAAAAATAGTTAAACGAATTCAATTCAAGCGCAATTCGCGGTGTTGAATTCTTGGCTGTAGTCCCAGAAGTCAGTGATTGACACATGCGTGGCGTATCGCAGTCGCAAATCCGCACGTACGGTCATAGAACGAAGTAACGTACATGTATAACGTCGCAATAGTATATATATTTTTTTTGGACAAAATTTTTCAATGCTTTACAAAACATGTAATTTGGAGGTCAACTGGTGAGCAGCACAACCTTCATATCCCCTCTTTAAGATTCTGGGATAGCAATGAAACTTTTTTCCTCTCGTAAAATCAATTTTACTTTATACAATATGATAAATGAGTTATGATAAATTTAAAGAACCTTAGTAAAAATTGTCTTCTTACCCTATAGCAAGCAATTCCTACTCCAAGCCAAGAAATAGAGGAGGGCGAGCGAATGCAGGCTTTCAAGAAGGTTGCCTTCGCTTTATCAAACTAAATATGAAGAAAGAAGATGACTTCAAGCAACCTTACCTCTCGAGGGGGCCAAAACGTCAATAGCCTACCTCGCAACTGTTTTTTCCCCATGATTTTACACGACTCTCTGATTTCTTGACACAAAAAAACGGTTGCAAAGTAGATTAATTCACAAATGGCCAACGCAGACTTGGAAAGAGTTAACAAGATCAAATCAGCGCTGACACTAACTTTTCAACTTTCGAGCCAGTTGCTAAGTAACATCTTAGATGTTAGAACATCTTAGATCTTAAGACAATTCCAGTTTGATTACTAGGCAAACTGGCTAGTGGAAATCAAAAACCACTGGCTAAAACTGGATTTCTACTAGTCTGTGGCTAGTTGGGTACCGTTAGTGTCGAGCCCTGTCAAATTATCAAAGTTTTCTCGACATCTTGTTTAACTTTATTAAAGAAACCAAATCCTACCTAATAAGTATAATTCTAAAAAATTGCATTCATTTTAAACTTGCATAGCTAAGGCAATATAAGAGCTCACTTGTAAAATCATCAACATAAAAAGCGACTATTTGGAATTCAATCTTTGAAATACTTGTGAACAAGAAATAGTCTAAAAGTCAATATTTACAAAGGGAATAATAAAAAAGGAGCATATAGAAGAATGTAAGTGTAAAATTCAATGGACATGGCGCTTTCAGTTGTTTGGATGTCTATGTCAATGTTCTCAATGTCGCACAGGACTCTCTTTGCACAATAGAGCGGATCTTAATGATGAGAAAGATGTTTTCGCTCTTCTTGTTCTACAAATGAGAAAATATACGTTTTTGCACTGTAAGAGGGAAACAAAAAGAAAAGCACCATGGTGGATGGAAGCTACCCCCAACAAAGACTAATATAAATTACCTGATGCTTTAACACGACAGCTTGTTTAAGATTCTCTTCTGCTTCGATAAAAGATTTCTGTTGTATCTTCAACCTCCCAAGAAGCACGTAGTATCTCGCTCCAGGCTCTCCGTTTGCTGCCACTAACTCGTGCGCTAAAGCCGCGTCCGTCAGCTGGTACCGAATCACAAAAACACAAAACGTTGGTTGAATCATTGAGGAGTGAATAGGTAAAGGGACTAATAATGCCTGGTACCGACAAAACTTTCGTTTTTGAGTGCTGATTTACGGGAAGAACATTCACAAGAGTTCAAAATAGTTGCCGATTCATAACACTTAAAATGATATGCGAAAGTGAAATAATGAGTATTTCATGGCTAGTTGGGCAAACCCACGTATAATTACGTAATTGACGATGATAAATTCTGGTTTGGTGCGAAAATAATTCATTCTTGCTCAGTTTTCAGCAGAGCCACGAAGAGGTGAACGACCAACCCGAAAATCGCATGGGTTGTATCTTGAACACTTCCTCAGCCAAGCTGTCCCAGCTTACGTTAGCCCGCTGATCAATCATTTTTCCAATACCTTATTATAACTGACCAGGGAAAGGAATGTTGGAAGACTGCTGAAGACTGAAGACATAGAATAAGAAGACTGAAGACATAGAATAAGAACACTGAAGACATGGAATAAGAAGACTGAAGACATAGAATAAGAAGACTGAAGACATAGAATAAGAAGACTGAAGACATAGAATAAGACTGAAGACATAGAATAAGAAGACTGAAGACATAGAATAAAAAGACTGAAGACATAGAATAAGAAGACTGAAGACATAGAATAAGACTGAAGACATAGAATAAGAAGACTGAAGACATAGAATAAGACTGAAGACATGGAATAAAAAGACTGAAGACATAGAATAAGAAGACTGAAGACATAGAATAAGAAGACTGAAGACATAGAATAAGAAGACTGAAGACATAGAATAAGACTGAAGACATAGAATAAGAAGACTGAAGACATAGAATAAAAAGACTGAAGACATAGAATAAGAAGACTGAAGACATAGAATAAGACTGAAGACATAGAATAAGACTGAAGACATGGAATAAAAAGACTGAAGACATAGAATAAGAAGACTGAAGGCATAGAATACTGCTGAAGACCAGCATTAGAATTCTTAATGGGGATTGGCGACCAGCGCGTCGAAATTTCAGACCAGGTTTACAGCTAACATTTGACCGCAGCACCGCAAAAACGTAATGACTACCGCTTAGAAAAAGTGGCACGAACTGTACCTGTAGAGCATTTACTTCCAACAAGAAATCAGCCACTTGTAAGAAAATACTATCATTTGGCTTGATTTCCGCTGGCCTCTCTTCAGCAGGTGGCTCAGGGTCAGTTTCCGGTAAAGGAGGTGATTGGCGGTTTGAGGTTGCAGGACTTGGAACACGCGAGCTCTGTTTAGACGCCACTTGTGTAGTGGACTGGGTTTGAGGTTTCATTCCAGGTTTCCCAACAGGCGTCGCAGAGCTGATCCCCACTGATGGGGGAAGGCCTGCTGTTGGAGGGGGAGAAGGTTTGGCGGTAGTTTCTCCACTCGCTGACCCAGGCTCCTCACGCAGTACATCATCAACTAAAGAAAAACAAAGATAACTTTTCCAAACATTATTCATATTTTTTTATCAAGTAAACTGTCTAGCTGTTTTTCTTCGTTCGATTTATCTAATAAACTTGGATATATATATTTGCCAGCCATTGTGACTCTTCGTCGTCAGAAATATGATTCAAATTGTCCGCCATCTTTTATTTCGTAACTACAACTAAATTCTTTGCTTGCGCGATGCGAGGAAACCTGTTTAACCGTTACTCTACAGTACAAGTACCGCGTGATATTTGTACTCGTCTATGGCGTTATTTGTACCCTACGAAGTGTAGTTGGATAATAAAACCATGTATTCAGACGTGATCGAGAACCCAGTAGAATACCAGAAGCTACTCTGA
Source organism: Stylophora pistillata (assembly GCF_964205215.1). Lineage (NCBI taxonomy): Eukaryota > Metazoa > Cnidaria > Anthozoa > Scleractinia > Pocilloporidae > Stylophora > Stylophora pistillata. The sequence goes on from NC_142532.1 coordinate 15,856,490, forward strand.
AACGTCTCAGAAGAAAGGGGAGAAAACTGAAGGAATTTTTTTATGAGCGTATTCGTCCAACCATACCGAACAACATTCATTGCACTCCAGCAGAAAAAAAAATTAAACACAAGTAGACTTATTCGTGACCGGCAATGACGAAATTGAATGACGACATTAATAATCACAATATGCAGTCCCCTAAAGGTAATGTCATTTGTGCTAATCCTAATTAGCATAAATTGATATTTTGCCGGCACGTATCGGAGGACTAGGGGTGGCTTGAGGTACGCAGAGAGTAATGGGATCGTGGTTTGTATGCAGAGGTCGTTAGTAGAGCAAGGCATTCTACGGTCACCCTTCACAGGGCGTAGCTGTTCGTTTTCGTATTCGTCTTTTGTATAAATTTTGGAGCGGTACTTCCATAGTACCTTAAGTAACTATGTAAAATGTCATTAAAACCCCAAGGGTGGCACCGCTGCCTTGGTCGGGGGTACACGTTACCCGTTTTTTCTACCTGCTGGTTTTTAGGGGTTTTCCTGTCCAGCTTTGGTGCATTTTGTTTACTTCAATTGTAATATGCTTCTGTTATCACATCGACTTGGCGTTAAATAAACGGTGGCTTGGCTGGCCAACCCGCCCAAATATCAACTCTTTATGTGTCCGGTTGAGCAGTGAAGGCAAAATACTCCAGATGTGCGATATTGAAAGCCCGAGTTCACGCAGCTATGCGTCTGTTTAGCATATATAACACAAGTGAATGTTGGTTTTCGCGCCCCCTGATCGTGATTAGCTAGTTCACCTCCACTTCAGTGAATAATTTTTAATCATGTCAAATATCCCCTCAGAAAGAAATCCTGTCTAACAGTTTTAATTGATACTAGCATGTGTAAAGTACCGCGACAGTAATGGAATAGGAAAATTAGTGATGGTAATTTTTTGGGGACCAATCATTATTTACCGCCAAGGGAGAGGGGTTGGGCGATTTTTGACAACAATAACCATAATATCTACCTAATCCCACCATTAGGCTATGCTGCATTATTAGGATTTTTCCTCGCTAGCAGTTAATTGGCAAACAATTTTCCTTATTACGGTATTCCCCCTTGCGACGACTGACCTCCTTCTATTCCCTCCAAAAAACTGATTGTTCTCTGAAGTCAAGATCGGGATTGATTGATAGATATAGATAGATAGATAGATAGATAGATAAATAGATAGATAGATAGATTGATAGATAGATGCATAGATAAATAGATAGATACATACATACATAGATAAATAGATAGATAGATAAACAGATACATAGATACATAGAAGAATAGATAGATAGATAGATAGATACATATAAAATTAGATAACTCATATTACTTACACACGGTAAAATTCCTCAGTACAGTCTATGAGAATTTAAAATTTCTAACGCTGCCAAGCTGCACCAATTAAAAATTGATACACTAAAGCTGCTTTTTAGGATACTGTGTCTCGTTCAAAAGCAGTTTAATTGTAAATTCGAGTAGAGCGTTCCACAGCATAGCGCCTCCATAGCAAAAACTCCTGTGTAAATAATTGGTGCGAGGTTGTGAAAAAGCCAAGATTTCTTACAAAATTCCTCAGCCGGTTTGAAGTAATATCATTTCGGGATACAAATCGAGATTAAAGGTATTCCGGGATCAATCCATGTAAAGTTTTGTGCATCATAACAAGTTATGTTTTTGGGTTAGAAGAATTCTAAGACATGCACTACAAACACACAAGATGCGGGTCCAACGACCCAGATTCTATTGATAAAAGTACATCGTAATACACGCGAGCGCTGTACGGTACACGGGTTCATATAATCTTTCCCTCAAAAACTGAACACTAAACAGTCGGTATAAAAGATCTCGATCACCATAACAGAGGTGGCTACTAGCCTTTGACGACTACGTTTTCATTGTTTGCATACAATAAAATGCGGGAAGCTTCTATAGTTTTTCAGATGGACTGATACAGCAGTTGCCCCAAACCACGCTACAATAATCTCAACCATGTGGCTGGACTAAGCTGTTACACGCATCAATTAGGTAAAGCCAAGTGGCCCATCGGGCCGGTTAAATCCGGTTCCCGTAACATGAAGCGACTAGGAGTATTTCTACTGCCCCCCCTGGATGAAATGCTAGACCCTCGCAGGGTTACCCCCAGCATTAAATTTGTCGGTACCCATTTAATTCTCCTGGGTGAAGAGAGCCACAGTGAGAGTGAAATGTCTTGCATAGGAACACAACACAATGTCCCCGGCAGTTCGGGGTCGAGCGCACTAACCATGAGGCCACTGCGCCTCGCAAACACATCAACCATAACATTGATAGCTTAAAGATGCCACATTAATTTAATTGCACCCAAAGCAGAGGCAATCTTTTCTCAAACACTTTGTATATGGCAATCGGTTTAAGTTATAATCAATACCTAACCCCATGCAATTTTGTAGAGGGAATGATTATTTATCGTAAAAATTGGAATCTCAGAAATGGTTGATAGCCTGCCTCGACGTGCTTAACATAAATCAGTTCGGTTTTTGCTAAGTTAAGAGAGTTGTTTAGAAGTTAGCCATAGGTGGATCCTATTAAAATTAAACAAATAGTAATTAAGACAATCGTCAATACTCTTTTAAGTCTGCATTGGCATCGTTTAAACTGGTGTCATTCAAGGATTTGGCAATTAATTAGCAGCAAAGGTTTTATGTTTACAATTGCTAGGATGTTTGCAATCCATGAAGTGAAAACGCGGCAGCCCAAACCCTCCAACGATAGTTCAGCTTTATTCACCGTTTGACAAGTTTGGTGACTTATTAGTGCAGCTTAATCTAGAAACACTTAATGACCTTTTTGCCAGACAAGACAACGAAACAAGCTGCACGAACACTCATGCAAGTGGACAGCTTCACTAATGGACCCTTTTTACGATCCTGTCTCTCAGTCAAACTCTGTATTTTTAGAATTCCTGTAAGCGGACACTCTCTCGTAAGCGAACACAAACACTTTTGGAAGTAAAAATTGGATTTGTTTTCGTTTATGCTATTTCGTAAACAGATACTCCATGCCAAGTTTAGATGCATGGACGGAAGCATTTTGTCCCGTCTAACTTTTTGTAGAATGTGGAAGAAATATAGTGTATACTTACAAATATATATATATGTAAATAATATATATATATATATATATATATATAAATATAATAATATATATATATATATATATATATAATAATATATATATATATATTTTTTAACATTTGATTTCAATAGTTTCAGTTGCTAACTAAGCAAAATCCTTCGCTATTAAACTCTTCCGTAGGCAGACATCCACCCAGTTTTCTTTGGCCTTCGCTTATGGAAATAATTCTTGTAGGCAAACAGCTGTACTAACGGACACTTTTTCCAATTCCCGAGAGTGTCAACTTACGGGAGAGTTGACCGTATCATCAAACCACTGCATCGGACGAGCTAAGTCCGAAACGATGGCATGTTGCATAAATAAATCATGCATTTGGTATTAAAGTCCTTGGTTGCCGCAAAAGGCAAACACCCAATGTGAGCTTCTGATCGACAATTTTGAGGTTCTAGATATGATTTTCTTTAAGATATAATTATTCATTTTGGGACAATATTCAGGCCATCGACTTAAAACAATCATTTGTTCAGCTATGCCTACCATCTGATCACATCACAGTCTCCTTTATTAACGATGATCATATGTCTCGTTAGCTTTATGCCGCACCAATCCGGCTTTAAACTGCTGAATATACAACAAAAGTATTTACGTGAGATCTAGTAGCAGACAATCTCTCAGAATTAGTCCGATTCCTTTGAAGCAGGGTCTATTTCACGATGAAAAGATTATGTGTCTCCGCGATTTTGATAATCTCCTTTTTCGACGGAGTGCTGCGAAGTGTAGCTGGTCAAGACTTTTGTCACAACGAGGTAAAATTAAATTTTACCATATTATCGACGAACATGCTTAATTTTTTTTTTTTGTTTGTTTGTTTTTATTTTTTTGGAAACAGCTACAAGTTTTGTAATAGAGAGCATTGAGTTTTTGAATTTCTTTATCTCAACCTAAGTGATACTTTCCCATAGCAGAGATGGCTAAGTGGTCATCGTATTCGCCTCCCACTGCTGTGGCCCGGGTTCGATTCCCCGAGCTGGCGTCACATGTGGGTTGAGTTTGTTGTTGCTTCTCGTCCTTGCTACGAGAGTTTTTTTCCTAGTCTCCTGGTTTTCCTCCCTTCGCAAAAAAAAAAAAAAAATCAACATTTGAAATTCCAATTCGACCTGGAAACAGTAGACAAGAAGAGCCACCTAGTTGAATGTCCATTGCTTAATTCCCCGGTTATTTCCCATTTCGACTTTCTTTCAAGTGATCCCGTTTGGACGAGCTTTAAACTTATACTTACTAGTCAGTATCCAGCAACATTTGAGAGCATGTCCACGAGAAAACCGGGCAGGGGGCGCTAAACCTCAAATCACCGATTTGGCTCAAACTTGGCAGAAATGCTAAGTATCACGAGTTAACAAATGTGTGAAAATAATAGGTCAAAATATCTAATTCCCTGGGAGATATAGGGTCCTCCTGGGAAAACCCCATTTCCTGCATTTTTGCATAAGTAATTACCTAATTTGGCATTAATATTGCTGCTGTGACAAAATGGAAATCCATCTGCAAATTCAATCAGTTGGGTTGTACTCTATATCTATCAGACTTCAAGAAAATTGAATTGTTTTAACTTTTTCATTTCTTCCCTTACCTCTCGCTTAAGTAAAGACGACTTTTTCTCGTTTTAACAAAGTCCAAAAATAAGGGTATTTTAAGGCCCAATATCTCCGATGACCAACCACTTCTGATCATTATTCCTATATGGGCAGTGAAAACCATCACTAGACTTCCAAAATAAGTAATAATATTTTTGTGCAACTTATTTTATAACCTGTGCTGATGTGAAATTTACATCTACCTCCCGCTTTTTAGTCTATATCATCAAAATTTCGTACACCACGTTTTTGTTTTACTAACTTAAAATAACTGGAAACTTACAAAAAATTTCCCATAGAGTATCGTTTAAACATGAACGAGGAGAGAATCTGGGAATAGCGCAAGTTGAGCCCTTTTTGAGAACTTTTTTCGCAGCTATATTTGGATTATTCTCGAGGAAACGCAGGAGTTGATGATGAACATCAAGGGCGCGTGTATATTACCGACTTATTTGTTTTTTGGTGATGTGATCTCAAGCTTAAAAAATAACAAGTGAAAAATTTTCGTAGCCGTAAATCTTTCTTACATTTTAAACTTTGTAGACTAGAAACACAATATGCAAAATGAATGTCAAAGTTGATCGCTCAACAAAATTGCAAGCGCGATCTGATCAAAGATGGCGGATTTTCCTTTCGATTAAAATCAGCTTATAGGGCATCAAATTATCTTATTGCCCCCGACACATATCATGTACGTCGATAAGTATCACGCCGTAAAAGACCAATCATTTTGATGGCTTTTTCCAAGAGCTCTGTCTGCGTTTACCATTTCAACAAGGCAACGGGGAAGCAACTCGAATCTGGTAGATTGTTGACATAATTTTATCTAACTAATGATATCAATCTAAAAGTTGCAACTGAGGCACCACAGAGACATGTATGTAGTATCAAGTTTCTTCCCAGATTTCTTTTGTCAGAAAATTCGGCTACATGCACCCTTGATGTTCACCATCAACTGCTGCGTTTCCTCGAGAATAATTTTATTTTTATTTATTTATTTATTACAGATTCACTCCACTAGAATACACAACAAATAATATTAATTACAATTAAGGTTAAAAAAACATAGAAGGAAAAATTGTGGAGAAGGGGACAACCAAAAGCGCTGACGCACCATACAAGGGATGCCCCCTATAATTAAAGTATAGAAAAACTATATAGAAATATGAAAATAGATGCCCTAATTATCCTCATCCTTAATAAAACTTAAAACATTCCTTTTAAAAGTTTGAAAATTTCAATATTCAAAAAAATATTCAAAAACATTCTTTTTAAAAATTTAGAAGTTTCAATACTATCTGATTCTCTAATGTGATTAGGTAAGCTATTTCATTCACCAACAATACGGTTAAAAAACTATATTTAAGGCCGTTAGTTCTACTAAAACTTGGGACAAGGTCCTGTGTGTCATTTTCCCTCAAATTAAAAAACCATGCTTCTGTCCTTACAAAATATGAGCTTATTGGAAATGTCTATGTCATAATGGCCATTAATTACATTGAACAAAAACGTAACATCCCTAATGAACCTCCTATAAGATAATAGCAGCAACAATATCAATTTAGATAGCCTAGTACCATAATCATCATCAGACCTAGTGACCCATCTGGTAGCTCTTCGCTGAACAGCCTCCAAATTATCAATGTTACGTTTAGTATGAGGGTTCCAAGTTTCACATGAATATTCCAATAAGGGTCTCTCGAGACTACAATATATAGATTGTCAACATCATTTAAGTCCCTACAGGTCCTTTTTATCAACCCTAAAACCAAAATAATCCAAATATGGCTGCAAAAAAAGTTCTCAAAAATGGCTCAACTCAGTGCGCTATTCAAAGATTCTCTCCTCGTTTATGTTTAAACGATACTCTCTTGGAAATTTCTTGTAAGTTTCCATTTATTTTAAGTTAATAAAACAAAGATGTGGTGTACGGAATTTTGATGATATAGACTAAAAAGCGGGAGGTAGATGTAAATTTCACATCAGCACAGGTTATAAAATAAGTTGCCCAAAAATCTTATTACTGATTTTGGAATTTCAGTGATGGCTTTCACTACCCATATAGGAATAATGATCAGAAGTGGTTGGTCATCGGAGATATTGGGCCTTAAAATACCCTTAATTTTGGACTTTGTCAAAACCAGAAAAAGCCGTCTTTACTTAAGGGTGAGGTAAGGGAAGAAATAAAATGAAAAAGTTAAAACAATTCAATTTTCTTGAAGTCTGATAGATATAGAGTACAACCCAGCTGATTGAATTTGCAGATGCATTTTCATTTTGTCACAGCAGCAATGCAAAGTTAGCAAATTAATTATTCAAAAAATGCAGGAAATGGGAGATTTCCCAGGGGCACCCTATATCTCCCAAGAAATTAAATATTTTGGCCTATTGTTTTCACACATTTGTTAACTTGTGATACTTAGCACTTGTGCCAAGTTTGAGCAAAATCGGTGATTTGAGGTTTATCGCCCCTACCCGGTTCTGCCCGGTCTTCTCGTGAAACACGCTCTTAACAACATTTAGAAACCATCATGCATATACCATGGATGCAGAGTTGATTTCAAGTTCAACGCGTACGTTTACCGCTCAGTCAGTATCTATCGTCTAGGGTGTGCACGTGGCAGGGGGGGGGGATGAGTTCGGAAGATTTTGGGGGAATCACATGGTTTTTAAGAGGAACGGAGGGATACCAGTCTTCACCGTAGTATATAGGGAGTATAACTCCGTCACACCTTTACACAGAGAATAAAGGGGGGAAACTGATTGCCAATTAACCACCAATGAGGAATAATCATTTGAATATTGCAGAGCCTTTTATGGGAAAATCAAGTAAATTTGTTTGTGACACAGTTTAGTTGATATCAGAGTGCTTTGCACATAGATCTTGGGGATAGATTGTTGAAATTAAACGATAGGATTGCAGTCTAAAGGTAATTTTTAATTTTTATAGACTAGCATTTCCTACGATTTCTTCATTCCAGGATGATGGCTTGACGTTTGAAAAAATACCCTGTACCGCGGTGAGGACAGGAATGGTGCGCGCATCTGCAGGTCAAACAGTTTTAAGCCTTTGTTTCAACAACCAGTGGAAGCTATATTACCCTCAAGGAAGCCCTGTTCAGGGTTGCTATAACAACCGCATTCCTGGTCTGATTGGCCACTGGCGCATGAACGAGCAGACTGGAAAACGAAGTCGCTGATGACTCAGGTTATGAGAACCACGGATCAGCCAGTAGCCCGGTGCCTAAGTTGTCCAAGTTCACTCGTGGTCGCCATTTTGACTCCACTGGACTCATCACGGTCTCAAACACCCCAGTCTTGAATTTGGGGGTGTCAAGCTTCACCATGACTGTATGGATTAAGATTTTGGATGTCACCTACCCCCTGACAACCTTCGCTCTCCAGAAGGGTCATGGATGTCATTTTATCCCAGGCCGCCCGGGCTGGGTAGCCGGTTGAGAAACAGGGCACGGTTACTATGCCAAAGGCCTTCACGTTTGTATACGTAGCCTGCAGTGCTGGGGTATTTTGGGCGCACGAGTGCACATTTTTGTATTAGGCCGCCATCTTAAATTTGGTAGCAGTGGAGGATTGGGGCGAGGAAATATTTGCCAAGGGAGTAGGTGTTAAGTGGAAAAATGGGCAACGGGGGAGAGGGAGGGGAAGGAAAAAATACTCCTGCCCGCAAAGCCTGTGATTTCGCAAAACGCCCCCTAATTAGCAGCGCTCGACCGCCTTTCCGGAAATGTGCAAGCAGCCAATGAACATCGATTTTGCTTTTACCGGATGGAAGCCAAAAATTTACTTCCGACAAAAACATTGACACACGTGTATTTTTCAACTTCGTGCGAAAGAGAATCGATCGATCGAGCGAGTATGTGAGTGGAGTTATGTCGAAAATACGTCTTAACGACAGCTGTAGGATTTGCAAAAGCTCTTTTAAAGTGAAATTTGGAAATATTCCCGGCAAACAAGTGTACTCGTCCTCGGAAAACCTTTTTAGACCATCGCAGAGGAAGGGTAGCCTTGGGATTGTTTTAAGCAGAGGTTTGTAGTCGTGTCGGATTGGTATTGTTGCACGATCCTGCAATATAAAATTATTCTGATCGCGTTTGCAACCCGTGTGGTCGAAAAATTCGCATTCTTAGCCAGTTGTTCGAGTTTGTCAAAGTGGGCACGACCCTAACGGTAAACTCCGTATCTAAAAGCACGAAATGCACACTGGCAACTCCGGAGAGAGCGAGCCCTTCATGGAGAAAATCAAAACTATTTGACGTTTTCAACATCTTGTAAACTAGCACCAGCAAGGGATATCGCCGTCAAAGCCATCAAAGGTGCTTCCGCCAGCTGATCTTGCACGATGCTTTTGAGCGGACAGACAACAAGCACACACGCAGCTTTAAACAATGATATTTGCTTCACGCGGATCAACAACTGGAAGATGAGGCTTTTACCAAAGCCGTCGGAAGAACTGCTAGTAAATCCCTTCCATGAACAAGAGAAGAAATGGCTTCCTTTTGTTCCGGGCATAATAAAAGCGACATACCCAGCTCAGAGAGAATAAAAAGCGCCTCTGCGAGAGCGGCATCAAAGCTTAGCGTATCGGCCATTTTATCTCCAAATCACTCCCGCTCCCAATCGCGGAACGACCGGAAGAAAACTACTTTAGATGACAGGCATCAATCCAGTTTCAACCTACCGCACCAATCAGAGGCCTCGTCCATCTGGTGTACTGGTTTTGCGAAATCACAGGCTTTGCGGGCAAGCGTATTTTTTCCTTCCACTCCCTCTCCCCTGTTGCCCATTTTCCACTTAACACCTACTCCCTCGGCAAATATTTCCTCGCCCCAATCCTCCACAGTTACCAAATCTAAGATGGCGGCCTAATACAAAAATGTGCACTCGTGCGCCCAAAATACGCCGGCACTGCAGGTTATTGTATACGACACAAAGAAAACAGAGTGGTTCAAGGTATCATCACGTTTGACAATGGCTAAAATTGATTGCCAACTAACTAAGGGGGATCATAACAAATTTACAGAGCCTCATGGGAAAACCAAAATCCATCAACCCCACCTCTCCCCCCCACCCTCCCGCGAGATAATTACCGGTCTTTCTCGCATGGAAAGGAAAAAAAAAAAAACAAACAAAAGAAACAAAAACAGAAACAAAAACAAAAAGAAAGAAAAATAAAAAGACAAAAACAAAAACAAAAAGAAAGACGAAGACAAAGACAAAGACAAAGACAAAGACAAAGACAAAGACAAAAACAGAAACAAAACAAAAAAAAAAGAAAACATAAACCAAAACAATACTATAAGCAAAAAACAAAACATAAACAGAAATAAAACCAAACAAATAAAACAGCGTTATTTTAAAGTCAGTCAATGATGGCTTTAACGTGCATTTCACAGAAGGTGGTCCTTGTAGATTTCTGTAACGTCGAAGTCGTGCAGAGCCATGTTGTACAATTGATACTCGTCGAGAATTCCCTTGGTTTTCCAACCGTACAAAGTCATCATCATCATCTTTTATTTGCCGTACTTTAACAATAAAAATATTTCATCACAGCGATAACGGTTAGAAGGCGAGGAGACCCAGGAAGCCACCGGGCTTATGGGAGAGCCACCTCGCTTACAATAATAAATCAAGTAAAGAAAAAGTACTGCGAATGTGCGGCTTGGCTAATTCAGTGATTAGTTAAGTAAAAACTCTTGCAATTTCGTCTTAAAGCTGAGAAAGTTTGACGAACGAGTGACTGAAATAGGGAGAGAGTTCCAAATTTTAGGCACCTTGGTAGAGAATTGTGAATTGCTTGAGATTTTTAAGGCACAAATGCGTTCGATAATTACTGGCTTTTCTCGGACCATAGTTGTGAATTTGGTTATTCCTTACAAAAAGATTGAGAAGCAATGAGGGCAATATCTTGTTTTTGAAATAAAAATAAATTTGGAGATATCAAACGTAATGACTTGGAAAATATCTAAAATTCCTAGCTTGGAGAATAAAGGAGCAGAATGGGCTAGATAGTCTGAGTTGGTGATATCCCGCACAGCTCGCTTTTGCAAATAATAAATTCTATTTAAGTTAGATACGTATGTGGACGACCAGGCGAAGTTACAGTAGACGATATAAGAATAAACTAACGGTGTATTACAAAGTGAGTTTGGATGGAGAAGATAGGGAAAAGCGAGACCTAAATTTAATACCTATTGGTTTAGCGATTTGTTTACATACATAGCTAATATGATGTTTCCAGGTGAGATGATCGTCAATATGGACCACAAGAAATTTAGTTACATAAGATTGTTGTGGGGGTTTACCTCCAAAAGAGAGCTCTAGAGCAATGCTGGAGTTAAATTTCTTTTGTCTGGGTTTAACAATGACGTATTTAGTTTTCTTTATATTAACTAAAAGCTTATTACATTTTAGCCAAACGTCAATATTTTGGAGTTCATAATTAAGTACATATTTTAAGCAATTTAGGTTTGAATAAAAGATACTGGTGTCATCAGCGAAAAGTAGAGAGTCTGTTAATTCAGAGGCATTAGGGAAATCATTAATGTATAGGATAAACAATAGTGGGCCTAAAATCGAACCTTGAGGGACACCACACTTGATGGTTTGCATTGGAGAGCAAGCTTGATTAAATTCGAGAAATTGCTGGCGGAAAGAAAAGTAGCTTTTCAACCACTGCAGAGCCACGTCACGGATACCATAGTGCTCCAATTTGGCAAACAAGAGTTGGTGGTCCAGAGTGTCGAATGCTTTGGAAAGATCTAGGAAAACACCCACCGTTGTTTCATGTTGGTCGATTGCAGATGGAATTTTATTTACCGAATGAATTAGCGCGTGCGATGTTTAGTGAATTTTCCGAAATCCGAACTGACAGTGGTAAAGTATATCGTGTTTTTCGGAAAAATCTACTAAGCGATTGTATATCACTTTTTCGAAAAATTTGGAAAAATTAGACAACAAAGGTATTTGACTTTTTACTAACGATTTACTGCTCAGACACTTGATAATAGAAAAAATTATAAAAAAAGTTAAGAAAAAATCAAACAGAAAAATAAAAGCGAGAAATATATCGTATGAAGTCTTCTTTCTTTTTTTCCGAGTTTTTTATACACAGTTGACCGGTAGAACCACACGCGTTGTAAAGAAGGTCGCTAAAACAGCGTTAAAAGGACCGTAAACGACAAAGAAACAACGGTAAAAGGAAAGCCGGGAAGACTTCATACGATATATTCCTTGCTTTTATTTTCCTCTTTGATTTTTTCTTAATTTCTTTTTATAATTTTTTCTATTATACAGTTGACTGATGACTCCGCACGCGTTATAAAGCAACTCGCCAAAACAGCGGTAAAACAACCGTTGGCAACAAAGTGGTTACGGAAAAAAGGTAAGGAGACTTCACATGTTTTATTCCCAGCTTTTATTATCCTTTTACTCAGCGAGAAATTGATGTCAACAGCCTTGCACTTCCATCAGTAGTTGGTAATGACACAACAGTAGTGAATAACGGCAGTGATGGTCTAAAAGCAAGAGTTCTAGTTGGAATGTACGTTCACCAATGAATTGTTCAACAAGAATATTTCCATCAACTTTGAGTCGAATGCTCATCCCAACAATTCAGCTATATAATGGCAGTTGCCTGCAGTGAATATCTACAAATGAAAGATCAAAGTTTTTGGACTTTTCATGAAAAACTTCTTTGTTTTTAAAAGAATAAAATATCGACCAATACACGTATTTGCACTTCAAGGTGCTCACCTTATATAAATCGCGATGTTCAACATTCAGTGCTTTCGCTTGCACACTTCATTTCTTTCCGTTTTGTCACCAAAGAGATAAGAAGCGGAAATTATTTTCCTTCGATCTCGAGAAAATTCGGTGGAAATTTGAAAAAAAGATGTTAAAAAATAAACGGCTTGTAAATTCAGTGAAATACCACCATTATCCTTAAATAGTGTGAAGCTTGTTTAAAAAGTTTAATGACAGCTCTGACAGTGGACTTCGAAATGGCTTTCTGGGGCGCGCGCCCGAGATGAAAACAAACAATATTATTGCTTTTTTCTTGTTTTCCTATTTTAATTCAATGATGCGATTAAAGGAAAATTTATTACCTGACTCATGAATTCCGCGTTGAATTGTACTTGAAAACCGACATCGCTCTCATCGCTTCGCGATTCGTGCGATCAGTCGGTTTTCGCGTGCAATTTAACGCGGAATTCATGAGTCAGGTAATGAATCAATCCCTCAGTCGGTATGAAGTGATATCATTTCGGGATACAAATCGCGATTAAAGGTGTTCCGGGATCAATCCATGTAAAGTTTTGTGGAACATAACATGTTAAGTTTTCGGGTTAGAAGAATTCTAAGACATTACAATCACACAAGATGCGGGTCCAGAAGCACATGGTAATACACGCAAGCGCTGTACGGTACGCGGGTTCATAGAATCATTCCCTCCAAAAAATACCAAACAGTCAATATAAAGCATCCCGATCGCTATAACAGAGTTGGCTATTAGTCTTTCACGACCACGGAGTCGAGTGCACTAACCATGAGGCCACCGTGCCTTCCAAAGACATCAATCAGAACATTGAAAAATTTAAGATGCCGTATTCTTTTAATTTCACCCAAGGCAGAGGCAATCATTTAGTATATGGCAAACACTTTGTATAAAGCGATTCCAATTTAAGCTATGATCAATACGTAACCCCTGCGATTTTGTAGAGGGACTGATCATTTATCGTAAAAATTGGAATCTCAGAAGTGGTTGATAGCCTGCCTCGACGTACTTAACAGAAATCAGTTCGGTTTTTGTTAAGTTAAGCGAATTATTTAGCAGCTAGCCATAGGTAGATCCCATTTAAAATAAATCGTAATTAAGACAATCGTCAATATTCTTTAAGTCTGCATTGGCATTGGTCAAACTGGTGTTATCTGACTGTATACATTCAAGGATTTGGCAATTAAAAAAGCGAAGGTTTTATGTTTACAATTGATGGCCTAATTTCTATCTCGTCTCCATTTCTTGCATGGATGTTTGCAATCCATAAAATACACACACCACAGCCGAAACCCTCCAACGATAGTTCAGCTTTGTTTACCGTTTGACATGTTAGGTGACTAATTAGTGCAGCTTAATTAATTTATTAACTCTAAATAACCTTTTTTGCCACACACTGAAGACAACGAAACAAGATGCACGAACACTCATGTAACCGGACAGGTCCACTAACGGACTCTTTTTACAATCCTTTTTTTTTTTACAGTGAAACTCTGTATTTTTAACATTGCTGTAAGCGGACACTCTCTCGTAAGCGAACGCAGACATTTTTGAAGTAAAAATTAGATTTGTTTTCGTTTATGCTCTTTCGTAAACAGATACACCAATCCAAGTTGAGATGCATGGACGGAAGCATTAAGTCCAGTCTAACGTTTTGTAGAGTATGGAATAATTACAATTCAAGCTTATGTATATTTTTTTTCTTTTTTTAATATTTGACATCAATAAAGAGTTTCAGTCGCTAACTAACCAACATTCACCGCAAATAAACTCTCCCGTAGGCAGACATTCACCCAATTTTCTTTGGCATCCGCTTATGAAAATAATTTTTGTAGGCGAACAGCTGTACTAACGGACATTTTTTCCAATTCCCTAAAAAGTCAGCTTACGGGAGAGTTGACTGTATCATGAAACCACTGCATCAGACGAGCTAGGTCCGAAACGATGATATGTTGCATAAATAAATCATGCATTTGGTATTTTAGTCCTTGGTTGTCGCAAAACCTATGTAAACACCCAATGTGAGTTTCTGATCGGCAATTTCGAGATACTAAATGTGCGTTTTTCAAGATATAATTAACCATTTTGAGACAATGTTCAGGCCATCGATTTGAACAATAATTTGTTCAGCTATGCCTGCTATCCAATCACATGTCTCATTAGCTTTATGGCGTGCCAATCTGGCTACAGCTGAATATACAAGAAAAATCTTACGTGAGATCTGGTAGCTCAGAAAATCTTTCAGAATTAGTCCGATTTCTTTGAAGCTCCGTCTACGTCAAGATGAAAAGATTATGTATCTTTGCAATTTTGGTAATCGCCTTTTTCCACGGAATGCTGCGAAGTGTAGCTGGTGAAGACTATTGTTCTAACGAGGTAAAATTCTATTTTACAATAATGCCGACGAACATGTTTTTTTTGTTTTTGTTCTTTTTTTCCTCGAGAAGGCTTCAAGTTCTCTAATAGAGGGCATTGGGTTGTTTAATTTTTTTCTCAACGGAACTGATGTTTTGCCATAGCAGGGATGGCGAAGTGATAATCGCGCTCGCCCACCACAACCGTGGCTCGGGTTCGATTCCCGGACCTGGCGTCAAATGCATGTGGGTTGAGTTTGCTGTTGGTTCTCGTCCTTGCTCCGAGGACTTTCTCCTGGTCTTTTATTTCAAATTGCTATTCGAACTAGAAACAGTAGACAAGAAGAACCACCCAAAGGAATGTCCATTGCTAAATCTCCCGGTTATTTCCCATTTCGATATTCTTTCAAGTGATCCCGTTTGGACAAGCATTAAGCTTTAAGCTTATTCTTACTACGTCAGCATCTAGAAACATTTAACAACGCTTAGAAACCATCATGCAGATACCATGGATGTAGAGTTCATATCAGTCAAGTTCACCGGCTACGGTCCAGTCAGTATCTATCGCCTGGGGTGCACGTGGAAGGGGGGAGGGGTGAGTTCAGAAGACTTTGGGGGAATCACATGGTTTTTAAGAGGAACCGAGGGATACCAGTCTTCACTGTTGTATATAGGGAGTATAACTCCAGCACACCTTTATAGAGAGAATATAAAGGGGAATTTTGAAAATTGACCGCCAACTAGCCGCCAATGAGGAAGAATCATTAAAATGTTGCATGGCCTTATATGGAAAGATCGAGCAATTTTTTTTTTGTGACGTAGTTTAGTCGACTGCTTCGCAGATAGATCTTGGGTACGGATCGTTAAAATCAAACAAATTTCAGTTTAAAACTAATTTTAAAGTTTTATAGTCATGCATGTTCTGCAAATTCTTCAATCCAGGATGGTGGCTTGACGTTTGAACAAATACCCTGTACCGCGGTGAGGACAGGAATGGTGCGCGCATCTGCAGGTCAAACAGTTTTAAGCCTTTGCTTCAACAACCAGTGGAAGCCATATTACCCCCAAGGAAGCCCTGTTCAGGGTTGCTATAACAACCGCATTCCTGGTCTGATTGGCCACTGGCGCATGAACGAGCAAACTGGAAACGAGGTTGCTGATGACTCAGGTTATGAGAACCACGGATCAGCCAGTAGCCCGGTGCCTCAGTTGTCCAAGTTCACTCGTGGTCGCTATTTTGACTCCACTGGACTCATCACGGTCCCAAACTACCCCAATATTGAATTTGGGGGTGTCAGGTTTCATCGTTACTGGATGGATTAAGATTTTGGATGTCACCTACCCCCTGACGACCTTCGCTGTCCAGAAGGGTTACGGCTGTTATTTTTCCCCAGGCCGCTCGGGTTGGAAAGCCGGTTGGGAAACAGGGCACGGTTACAATGCCAATGGCCTTGACGTTTGTTTGAGAGACCAGGAAAACAGAATGGCTCGAAGTACCATCACGTTTGACAATGGCTTTCAGCAACATCATCTTGTTGATCAGTGGGTTCACTATACAATTGTCTTTGATCGCCAACAGCAGAAGAAAGTCTTCGTTTACATCAATGGTCAAAAGCAATCAAATTCCCTCGACATTTCAGCAGTCCAAGGCAGCGTCGACAACAATAGACCACTTATATTCGGTTACCTCTACGGTTGGAAAACCAAGAGAACTCTGGATGAATATCGCGTTTATAACAGGGCTTTAGACGACTTCGAGGTGGGTGCCATCTTCAAGAACCCCCTCGTGTAACAAGCACTGACGTCGAGTTTTGCAAATGAGAAAAACTGTCTTTACATAGTATGTCAGTAGAGAGTAAAACTTGACAGTTGTGATCTGATTGTGATGTGTTGAATCGCTAAATTTAAATCCATTTCGAAATTTGCGTCGAATAGTATGAAGTAAATAGATGGGTGATTAAAGTGCCCCTGAGACGAAGATTGACCATTTTCTTTTAGGCTAATTTTTTTTATAGTATGTTGAATTGGGTCAAGTTAAAACCTTTTTTGCCATTAAAAGCTCATAACAAACCCTCGATGACCAATTTTTACCGCTTCAAAGTCGTCCAAAAATCGTCCGCTATTGCTGAAATCATGTTCCAGCCGAGCCCGCAACTGTACAGCAGAAAACGTCATCATGATGTCAAAGGCTCAAAAACTTATGCTTTGCTTTGTCACAACTCTCTTTGTTCGCTGCAAAGAGAATCACACCTATTAATTTTTTGAGAACTGTTTCGTTGTTAGTCGCAATGTTGACTTTGTCTGACGATGAATTGTCCTAGAAATCATCAGAGGCTTCTGTGGATAGTTCTGCGCCGGCAAACGATGAATTTTTGCCATGCGAATGAAGATAAATACAGAACGGCACGGACCCCCAATGTGGCTTTTATGGTCCCATCGCTTTATGGCCTTCGAATTGTATTTTTGCTTGTCGTAGGGGATTTTCCTTTTTTGTAAGAAACGATCGAGTGATATGTAAAAATTGTTTTCGACAATGGCTGATTGTGTATCAAGGCGGATATTGAGAGTTTGTGAAGGCCACTTCCTAGCCATTAATGTGTTTGCCCCGAGGAATTTGGTAAATGATCTCATTAACCCTTTCCTGCGTGTTTTTTACTATCGGTGCTTTGAAAAGTTTGAAGTGAACTCTGTTGTTGAGTTGCACTTTGGCCTCTTTTGTTTTTTCTGTCTATTCATCATGACTATTGTCGTGTTGCTTCGGTGAGGTTTAGAGCAGAGTTTCTTTCAGCTCTTTTAGAGCCGTGACCTCATTGCGTTACAACGTATTTTTTGGATTAGATACATTCTGCAAATTGTGTTATGACGATTTTCCAAGTAGCTCTGTTTTGTCCGTGAAAGGTGTAACGCAGGTGCATTCGTCTTGCTATTAAATCTCGCGAAAGTTGGCCTGCGGATTTCACATTCGTTTTTCTCGGGTGTTGGGATGAATTTGAGACCCTTTGATAGCACGCTGACTTGGCTGGTAGTTTGAGAGGTTTGTTAAGAAATTTTCATTTTCTCGGTTTTTTGGCCGCAAGCCTACATTTTAAATTGTTTTTACGCTCTATGTGTCGTAGGGTGTTTGTTCTACTTTCGCTGATATTAAAGCCAGCTTTTCTTTTAGAGTCAGAGCGCACAATTATATTTTTAATCTGACGCTTCGAGCGTTAGCCCTTCGTCGGAGCGAATAAAGGAATTGTGGGTTGTGTGTGCTTTTAAAGGCAGAAAATAGAGCTACGTTATTGGTGGGAGCATGGCAACGAGAAAAACATGAATAAATTAGTGGAATGAAAAGCGTTCGTTGATCCCTGTGGGATTTAGACTGCCGGTTCGAAAGATGAGCTTTTGTTCAAGATTTTTACGGCTTTCTGTGTCACCTAAGTGCAATGAAAGACCGCAGATTACCATATGTTGCTTAGAATGATTAGGTAAATTAAAATGTCTAGCGACTGGTTTCGATGTGTCCTTGTCATTCCTTTCCACGTCTTGATTGTGTTCTCGGAATCGGTCACCTAGTCTTCTGCCTGTTTCGCCGATGTATATCTTTTTGCAATAAGTGCAAGTTATGCAATAGATTACATTGGCGGAGGTGCACGTGAAGTGGTCGGTGATCTTAATGGATCGTTTAGGTCCCGATATTTTATCAGTGTTGTGAATGAAAGGACACGTTTTGCATCGTGCACGAGCGCATTTAAAAGTGCCTGGTTGGTCATTAGTCTGAAAAGAGCTTCTGACCAAAAAATTGCCCATGTTTTTGTCGCGTTTGAATGAAATGAGCGGAGGCTGCGAAAAGATAGTGCTTGTCTCTGGATCGTTTTGAAGTAAAATAAAGTTTTTAAGAATGATGGATTTAACTGAGTGGTTGTGAGGGTGAAACGTGAGAGTGAATGGAATGCGGTCGGAATCTTCCTTATGCGACGTTTGTAGTGCTGAATATCGATCAATAAGTTGAGCGCGGTGGTAACCCACTTGAACGACGGAAACATGGTAACCACGTTTATCGAAGAACTGGCACATTGACTCTGATTTGTGGTGGAAATCAGAGTCATCACTACATAAACGATGAAGTCTTAGAAACTGAGAAAAAGGAATGGAATTCTTAACGTGAGATGGATGCCAAGACGAATTTAACAAGTAATTATGCGAGTCTGTAGGTTTGTAATACACACTAGTTCATAAACCGTTACCTTCAATAGAAACTTTGACGTCTAAAAAGAATAAAGAATTGTCAGAAATTTCCCAAGTATATTTCAGAGTCGGGTGAAAAGAATTGACTGCGGTTATGAATTTAGTGAGCTCCTCTCTGGTAGAGGAGGTAGCGCCGATACAGTCGTCGATGTAGCGACCGTAGAGTTCAGGTTTGGACCCGTTGTATTGGCTGAAAAATTGATGTTCGACAAAAGCTACAAAAAGATTGGCATAGCTAGGTCCCATTTTGGTGCCCATGGCTACACCATTGGTTTGTTTGAAGAAGTTGTTTCCGAATGAAAAACAATTGAGTGTGAGCACTAGTTCGGCTAAGCGTAGTAGTGTTTCAGATTTAGGTTCCTTAACAGTACGTTGATCAAAAAAATGTTTAAGGGCCAGAAGGCCTTCGCCATTAGGAATGGCAGTGTAAAGAGACGTAATATCCACGGTGAAAAGAAGTTTGTTTTGGCCAAGGAAATTAAAGTGTCGAAAAAATTTGAAGAGCGTGTTGGCTGTCTTTAATATATGATGGTAAAGTTTTGACGATGGGAGCCATAATTTTGTCTAGATAGCTGGAGATAAGTTCGGTAGGGCAACTGCAAGCCGAGACAATAGGCCGACCCGGGTTGTTAGGTTTGTGAATTTTAGGTAAAAAGTAAATACGAGAAGTTCTAGGAGTGGTTAAGATGAGATTTTTTGCTGTGGCCGGCAATTCTTGTATAGTTATGAGTTGGTTGATCGTATTCTTGACGGAGTTTTGATAGCTGGCAGTGAGGTCTTTGTCGATCTTTTGATAAAAAGAGGTGTCAGAAAGTTGCCGCAAAGCTTCTTTTTGGTAGAGGTCGGTGCGCCAAACAACGACTGAGCCGCCCTTATCAGCCGCTTTGATAACTATGTCCTTGCGTTTTCTAAGACTTTTTAGAGCGGACCACTCTTCAGAAGAGAGATTAGAAAATTTGGTAATACGTTTGAAATTGAGTTTGTTGATATCGTGGCGGCATTTTTTGATAAAAAAGTCTAATGATGCGAATTGGCCCTCTGGGGGAGTCCATTTAGACTTTCGAGTCTGAACTGTTTCGAAAGTGTCTTTGTTCGAGGTGTTAGAATCATCCTCTTTGTTGTGAAAAAAGGCTTTTAATTGAACGCTGCGAAGGAACTTTTCTACGTCTTGTTTCATTGAGAATTCGTCCGTTGTTTTAGAAATGGGAACGAAATTTAAGCCCTTACTGAGGACGGATTTTTCTGAATCGGAAAGTGAGAGGTTTTCTGGAATGGTAACTACAGTTTTGAGGTTTTCTGGTGATCAGTGGTTAGCGATTTGGGGACCGATAAGTTGGTCAAGTTTTTGGGCCTTAATTTGGTTCAAATGATTGAAAAGTTTCGAATTAGTTTCCTGAATTTTGGCGCGGATAGATAGTAATAAAAATGCTGGACAGATTTTGGAAAGTTCAGAGCGGCAATGTAGGATTTGTTCGGTGAGGTGATTACGTTTTTGGCACATAGCTCTAATGGTGATTCTCATGATGTTACGTGAAAAAGAATTTTGGCCGCACTGAATTTGGTGATGGTATTGTTTGGTGAATGAAGATCCATGAAAATTGGAGCGAAAACCCTTGGGAACAACTTTAGAATGAAGGCAACGACCGATGAAGTTTATGTGGCTACAAAACCTAGTTTTGGCGAAAGTGAGAATGGCTAAACGGAATGCTAGATCTTTACTAATAGGGGGAAAAGGGAAAAGATAACTTACGATTTCCTGACGTAGTTCCTTTGTGAGTTTCTTGAGGCTTGGCATTGTCCGCTGTTCTGAATGCTGTGGATTGAAAAAACTAAGACAAAAGTTATTAGTCGCAGTAATCAAAATACAAATGAATAAAGGCTGATAGTTTCGAAAGAAACTGTTTGGGGCTGCGTCGGTGGGAGTAACGAATAAATTTGGATATATCAACAAAGTTAAAAAGGTAAATTGGCCACCGTAATGATTACAAAATTAAATTACTTCAAAACGATCCAGAGACAAGCACTATCTTTTCGCAGCCTCCGCTCATTTCATTCAAACGCGACAAAAACATGGGCAATTTTTTGGTCAGAAGCTCTTTTCAGACTGATGACCAACCAGGCACTTTTAAATGCGCTCGTGCACGATGCAAAACGTGTCCTTTCATTCACAACACTGATAAAATATCGGGACCTAAACGATCCATTAAGATCACCGACCACTTCACGTGCACCTCCGCCAATGTAATCTATTGCATAACTTGCACTTATTGCAAAAAGATATACATCGGCGAAACAGGCAGAAGACTTGGTGAACGATTCCGAGAACACCTTCGAGACGTGGAAAGGAATGACAAGGACACATCGAAACCAGTCGCTAGACATTTTAATTTACCTAATCATTCTAAGCAACATATGGCAATGTGCGGTCTTTCCTTGCACTTAGATGGCACGGAAAGCTGTAAAAATCTTGAACAAGACCTCATCTTTCAAACTGGCAGTCTAAATCCCACAGGGATCAACGAACGCATTTCACTCCACTAATTTATTCATGTTTTTCTCGTTGCCATGCTCCCACCGATAACGTAGCTCCATTTTCTGCCTTTAAAAGCACACACAACCCACAATTCCTCTGTTCGCTCCGACGAAGGGCTAACGCTCGAAACGTCAGCTTTTGTAATCATTACGGTGGCCAATTTACCTTTTCAACTTTGTTGATATATCCAAATTATTTCGTTACTCCCACCGACGCAGCCCCAAACAGTTTCTTTGGAAACTAACAGCCTTTATTCATTTATATTTTTCATCTCTTTTGTATAAAAGTGAGCTCTTTGAGGTCAGAAATCTCATTCCTCAACTCGGCTAATTTATAATTCTTATTTACAATGTTCACCGAGAACTTTCCTTTGTGTAAGGTATTCTGCCAGAGAGTTATTAAAGGTAGATATTGATCAGCGTATATGTAAAGGTGACAAAACCTGTGGAGGTTCAGCAACAACAACAGCAACCTTTATTTGTACTCACTCTTGCTCAGAAAAAGTTACAACAAAGAGAATATTAAAAAGTATAAGTTAGAGTAGGAGACTTCACTTTCGTCGAGATCGCACTGAGGGCGGTTTTACTTGTCCCTTCTTTTGAAGGGTAGGCACTGAAGCCGACAGAATTCTTCGCATAGATCTTTCAAAGTACACAGATCTCTCGAAACAGTCCTCCGAGAATTGTTCGGAGTAGATCACAAATATTCCTGCAGGATTGAAGTTTACTCAGCGAGCTCGCACGAATCGCATCCGTTTTTCCCGCCCTGATCTATTTGCAAGGCCCCGATGCAGAGAAATACCTGCGGCATGGTCTGCACGATTAGTTCAGCTTTGAATTACGCATCGATGCCTCGTCATTTTTGTTTATATTTTGTAAGAATAGAGTAAAGCACTCTGTTATGTTTGCTTGACATTTTGCCATGTGAGATTTTCACGCTGAGCTTTTGACGTCACTTCCTCTGAGGCCTGCGATCAATTTCCGGAACATGGTCAATTAACTGGGTGGACGCGAAATCGCGAATTTAACAGCCCGAAAAAAGATATTTCTGGTGCTCGGTCTAGACTGAAATTTAGCAGAGTTGGTGAAGGAGACACACTGAACACGAAAATGAAAAAAAAAATGATGTACGAAAATTTTGATCTCAGGGGCACTTTAAAGGATTAATATCAAAAACTATTGATTCAGCTCCCAGTTGGCTTGTTAGCTCAATTGTTAGAGCGCTGCACTAGTATCGCAGAGGTCAGTGGTTCGAATTCCGTACAGGCCTGAATTTTTTTCAGGTCTGATTTTCACTATTTCCTAAATAGTGCTCTTTACTGCGAGGATCATGCACAAATACGTTTTTCTAACCGCAGTTCAGATATATGAATTTCATATATTCGTTGTGTTTAAAAACTATTTTATTATATAGATACTGATGAAATACCAAGATTTCTCCTTTTACTAAAAAATCATATCTTCACCGCGCGCAGTTAAGATACTATTTTTATCTTTCACGTGTGAGGATATTGGTGTGGCCATGGTTACCAACATAACTACCCAATTACTGTTTCGAAAATGAATAAAAACAGTTGTCTTTTATGTGGAAATGTCATCGGTATCTATATAATAAACAGAACATTACAAGGCCGCTTGGGGATACGAATTCTATCTTCTCGTGCTAAAAGTATCTCTCACTCGTGAGAGATACTTTCAGCATTCGAAGATAAAATTCGTATCCCCGCGCGGCCATGTAATATCCTCTATTCATTCGATCTTGTATCGTTAATGCTATCATTCTTCAATCTCCATTCACTCATTCATGATCTCCCATATATTTTTTTAAAGCTGAGATTTCAGCAACCCATATGGAACAGGATCGTGTATCAATTCCCTAGTTTCTTCTCTCAAGTCGCGTCGTCAATAGGAAATGCCATGCGCAGTAATTTGCGTGAATCCCTTACTTGCATCAAAATCTCAAACGCTCTAGCCTCTATAACGATGACGAAACGAAACCCCCAAGTTGTGCACCTTAATGAGAGAAGAAAGGGTTGGTACTGAATTTTTTTTTTTGTACAGCTGCTTTAGTCTCTTACCTTATCCTTTTACTGTTACAGTTATGCGGTAAGATCTAAGTATGAGAGTTACGGCTGCTGCACGACAAGCTTTTCCTAGGTGCTCCTAACATTTTTTCTCAAATTTGTCTGGAACGGGAATGAGAAAAGTAGAGTTTATTTATTTTAAAATCGTGAATTTTAAAGAGAAATTTTGTCCCTCAAAATTTAGTCTTAAACGTGGAGTACATTCTAAAGTTGAATTTCGGTTAGTGTTGTCAACGCCTTGCAAGTTGGTTTTGTTTTGTCGAGTGGTATTTTTCATGGTAAAAAGCTAGGCCGTGAAATGGTGGATATGAAGAAAAAGCAGGCGCAAGCTTCCTTCCTGCGAGTCAGTGGCCGTTTCCCTGATAATTACAACTACCATTTTGCTCCTACTTCTACTCGTCTTGCTAACGATGAGTAGAGATTGTCACAGACTCTAAGTAGCTAAATAAACTAGTTGGTTTAAATTGTGTCAGGTGCGAGATCTTCTCGCAGCTTAATCCTAATTAGCCTTATTTTGGGATTTAATGCAGCATTTCAAAAGGAATTCACGTCGCAAAAATGGCTAACTTACTTAAGACCATGATAGTCAAAGGGAAATTACATCACAGTTAACTTGTTTACGAGAGGTTGTTAAAGATTAAATTTGACTTTGGAAACATTTGCTAAGGAAACCAGAAAATGTGCTAGAGATCTTATCATTGTGAAAAAAATTCAGTTACTGTCTGGTCTACGCGTTCTTTTTCTATCTGAAGTGGATCAATACATTTTGAATATGCACTTGGAAACGGAATGACATCACCTATAGTAGAAGATTCAAGTTGCACTCCGTCAAATTCTGAGTTCTGTGTGTATTTGTGTTAAAAAAAAAAAATTCCTGACATAGAAGGGTATCACTCTGGATGGGACTAAGTAATTGGGAGGAACCTATCGCTTGACGACAAAACGAGAAGTGCTAAAACTAGAAAAAATCTACACAACCTGAAGAAAAATTGATACTTCAAAAGCATTCTTTAATCCCATTTCTCGTTATTTTAAAGAATTAGCCTGCATAAACCCATCATTCAGAAAGCAAAAATCATTTTACGCCTCGGAGAGGAGGGAGGAAGGGGAACGGAGGAATTTGCTGGGATTATATGGTTGTCAGGGGAAACGGAGCAGAGATCAGTCGTTGGCAACAGAGTATAAAGGGGTGCTGCCATTTTAGGGAGATCATAACAATATTACAGAGCTTTACAGCAGGACCAAAATCCTCCAGCCGCACCGCTTCCCCCACCCCTCCTCCCTCCCCAGCGAGGTATAATTGCAGGTTTCTCTCGCACGGAAAGGCGAATAAAAAAGAAAAAAAAAACATAACAAAACAAAACAAAAAAACATGAACAAAAATAAAACGAACAAAAACGAAACAAAATCAAAACAAAAACAAAAAAAGAAACCAAAAAAAAAAAACAAAAACAAAAACAAAAACAAAAAATAAAACAAAAAACAAAACAAAAACTAACTGAAAGCCAAACAAAACAACATCGTTAGTTTAAAGTCAGTCAATTATGACTTTAACGTGCTTTTCACAAAAGGTGGTCCTTGTATATTTCAGTAACGTCGAAGTCGTCCAGAGCCTTGTTGTACAGTCGATACTCGTCGAGAGTTCCCTTGGTTTTCCAACCGTACAAACGGCCAAACGAGAGATCACTGTTGTTGTCGATGCTACCTGTTACAGTAGAGATGTCAAGGGAGTTTGACTGCTTTTGGCCATTGATGTAAACGAAGGCTTTTTTATGCTGATGGCGATCAAAGACAACGGCGTAATGCACCCAATGACCAAGCTGTTGAAAGCCATTGTCAAAGGAGATGGTACTTCGAACCATTCTGTTGTTCTTGTCTCTCATACAAACGTCAAGGCCATTGGCTCTGTAATGGTGCCCTGTTTCCCAACCAGCGACCCAACCCTGGCGGCCTGGGGTATAATAACAGTTATTACCCTTCTTTACAGCAAAGGTTGTCAGGGGATAGGTGACATCCAAAATCTTAATCCATCCTGTCACTGTGAAGCTTGAAGTGCCAAAATTCAATACCGGAGAGTCTGAAACCGAGATTACTCCATCGGAGTCAAAATAGCGACCGCGAGTGAACTTGGATAGCTTAGACACCGGGCCAACAGCCAAGCCGTGGTTCTCATAACCTGAGTCATCAGCGACCTCGTTTCCAGTCTCCTCGTCCATGCGCCAATGGCCAATCAGACCAGGTATTCGGTTGTTACGACAACCCACAACAGGGCTTCCTTGGGTGTAATATGACAATAAAACAGTTAACATCGTTTTTATCAGATTTAGTTTCGACATCATGTTAGCAAGTTGCGAGGATTCTGTTCAAAACCAAAGAAATTAGAGAGATTTAGAATCGCACGGTTTACGCGAAAAGTTTCACGTAAAATAGCGCGAACCTTATTTTAAAACCTTAACCTATTTAAAGAATTCATGCTGAATCTCTCTATTGAAACACTCTACACTCGTTTACGCAACCTCTGACATCTGCTTTAGCTTCATGTGAGCTCTCGTCATGGTGGATTTGAAGGCGCCTCTGTATAGCTTACAAGGAAGAGTAACTCTCTCGAAGAAACAGCAAAGCGCAACTGGCAAACGTGAAAAAATGGTGGAAAAACGTGGTCACGTTGTCACTCTTGCCGTTCACCTTTCACGTAAAGGCGATGCTGAATCTCTCTATTGAAACACTCTACACTCGTTTACGCAACCTCTGACAGCTGTTAATTAGGACATTTTTTTACAGGTAACTCTTTTCTACGGCTAAAGATTAAAATTTGCCGATTCTTATGCCTTAAGACTAATTATTTAGCAGTTTTACGGCTACGAGTTAACCCATTCAAGTTGAGACCCTCGAACAGTGGTTTAGAAGACGAAAGTCTGGTGACGAAACAATTATCTCCAGATGAGCATGTTTACATTTGCCAAATGAAATATGGAATGGCCACATTCCTATTAATATTTATTCCCTTTTGATACAGATCCAATACAATTCAATTTTTAAAACGCTGATTGCTTTATATTGCAAAATGATCATTGTTAGAGACAGTTTGCCCCTCCGGTACCCCCTTGTGCAGATCACATGACCTTAGCGAACATGTGCTCAAATCGTTGTGCGTTGTTTTTGCGTAGTAATGTTTGCCTTTTTTTTTTTGTCTTTTGATGTTGATGTTCGGTTTAGCTTGAAGATAGCCAAAAATATGTAAGTTGTCGCTTGTGTGTTATTCTTTTTTTTGTAATTCAATATTTGTTTCAGTTTCGAGTCTGGCTTTCTGTTTTATGTAATTTGTAGCTGTACTGAATGAGAAGACCGAGTTCAGATTAAACATCTCCAGTTCACAACATTTAGTCTGAGATTATCTTCAACAATCATGACTCACATAAACTTCGCTTTGAAAAGGTAGTCATTAGCGTTTGAAACTTAATTAAAGCAACAGGTCTTACTTGAAAAGGGAATTTAAATCGACTTTTGAAGACCTATTACTTTTTCCATTCCGTTGCTAAGTTACGTGAAAATGTGGATGAGAAGTGTCAAGGAAAGGTCACAGCCGTTAAAATATCGGGTCATCGTTAGTAGCGGGGCACAAAGGACTAAACAAAAAAGCTAATTACTTTTACCATAACGCACGCTATGTAAAACAAGAACCAGCCGTAAACATCCTTGTTAAGTTAAATGAATAGCTTTAGCTTATTTGAGACTTACCGTGTTTTTAAAATCCGACTCTTTAAGTGTTTGTAAAATGCAACCATTAAGTGTTCGTAAAATGCAACCACTGAGGTGTTCTTATACATCAGTCGGATTTAAAATACTACGCAACCATGCAGACTAACAATTCTTTCTAACTACAGGATATTTCTACGAATGGTTCAACTTGGGTTTTAACCCCTCTGTTGCAGAACTTGGCTTAATATCAATTTTACTCATAAAATGCAGTGAGACTGAAATGACGTTTGGCAAAACGGAGCGGAGCAAGGTTTGGGTGTGTGTTATTTAATACCCAGATATTAAATAAAACACACAGATATTTGATGATTTACTGAAGGTATGTAGAACTAATTAAAAATCACTCAAGCTCTTTTCTACTGAAAAGTGAAAACAATAACTATCTTTTGATCTGGTTGTTGGAAGTGAGGAAGGAAAAATTTAAACTCTAACTGATTCTTCAATAGGTTTTGTCCCTCTAGAATTGAACAATTGAAAGGCAAATATCATTTTCACAAAATCCTAATGGAGTGGTTCGCGCAACAGTCTGTTGCAGAAGCAAAATCTTTGTCAGTTTCTGACTCATAACATGGTACGTATGAACGTTCACGTCTAGCCTCGGGCGTTTTCGTCCTCCGACAGTAGCCTCCCATAACTGTTTGTGGCAGACAATGCAATTTCAAAAGTCCACTCAATTTGTAGTACCCGCAAAAAAAGATAGCATCTTGAAGCAAATTAGTACTACGACTCGATTATTCATCGTGAAATTAAAACTACCCAGCTAAAAGATCCAATACTATTCAATTCTTAAAACGCTGATTGCTTTATATCGCAAAATGATCATGACTCACATAAACTTCGCTTTAAAAAGGTAGTCATAAGCGTTTGAATAGCTAAATTACGTGCAAATGTGGATAAGAAGTGTCAAGGAAAGGTTAAAGGCGTTGAAATATCGGATCATCGTCAGTAGCGGGGCATAAAAGACTATATAAAAACGCTACTTACTTCAGTAACCAAACGCACGCTATGTAAAACACGAGCCAGTAAACATCTCTCGTGTATTGTAAGTGAAATGAATGGCTTTAGGTTATTTGGGACTTAACTTGTTGGTAAAATGCGACTCTTTAAGCGTTTGTAAAATGCAACCGTTAAGTGTTCGTGAAATGCAACCATAAAAGTATTCTTATTCACCAGTCTGATTTAAAATATTGCGCAGCCATGTAGACTAACAATTCTTTCTAACTTCTGGAAATTTCTACGAATGGTTCAACTTGGGTTTTAACTCCTCTGTTGAAAGTGGGCTTAATATCAATTGTACTCATAAAATGTTGTTGAGACCGAAATGACGACTGGCAAAACGTAGCGGAGCAAGGATTGGGTGTGTGTTATTTACTACCCAGATATTAAATAACACACACAGATATTTGATGATTTACTGAAGGTATGCAGAACTAGTAATTACCCAGGCTCTTCTCTACTGAATGAGAAAATGAGAAAAATTAACTATCTTTCATTTTTGATCCGATTGTTGCCACTGAGGAAGGAAAAATGTAAACTGTAACTTATTCGTCAATAGGCTTTGTTTCTCTGACATGGAACAATTGAAAGGCGAATATCATTTGAAAAAAATCGTAATAAAACGGTTCGCACAACAGTGCGTTGCGGAAGCAAAGTCTCTGTCAGTTTCTGAATCATAACTTGGCATGAACGTTCAACTCTAACCTTGGGCGTTTTCGTATTCCGACAGTAGCCTCCTAATAACTTTTTGTGGCAGAGAATGCAATTTCAAAAGTTCACTCAATGTTTTACGACACTTACCCGCACAAAAAGATAACATCTTGAAGCACATTAGTAGTACTGCGACTCGATTCATCGTGAAATTAAAACTACCAAGCTGACGATTGTCTTCACACTATATTAGGCCCACCTGTGGTTCGAGATCTCTCAGTAAATGAGAATGATTTCTGTCCAAGGCTTCAATTATACTAATGATCGACGGAATATACGCACAACATACGCGCCGCATATACGCACAATACCTGGTTGACGCCGTGTATGGCGAGTTACTCATTTACGCACTCTACGCAAAATACGACCAGATAACACCCCTTATTCAATTTATGGAAAACTCTCCCGTATGTAATCATCCGGCCAAAGAATATTACAGAGAAACAACCTAGGAATTGGAATGTCTTAAAATAGTACAGCAAATCCGCCACAAGCCAGGCCCAAATAATTATTTCACAAGTGTCTTTGAGCAGTAAATCGTCAGTAAAAAGTCAAATACCTTGGTTGTCTTTGCATTCTTTGCCTCAAACTTGAGATTCAAAGTTATCAAGGACGTGTATTTTTCTTTTATTTTTTTTTGTTCTCACCTTGCCGCGGTTTCCTAAGTTATTTTTTGTTGTCCGTGGTCTATATAAGTGAGAGATTTCTCATTTCTGTATCTAACATGAATAACGCATTCTTTTTTTCGAGTGTTCCAAACTTTGTCACATTAAAGCCCTTATGAAACTGTTTTAGAAAACACAAGGTTCACTTTCTTGTGATTGATATTTTTCCAAAAACTAATTTTTTTGAATTTTCACCTCCCTTAAACCACCGAAAAATGTGCTTCTCATCCTCGCGAAGAGTCGATAGAACGATAACCAGGAAAAACGAAACAATAAAAATCACCCTGTTTACTTCTTCTTTGAAAATGTGGACACACTTCGGTACAAGATCACAAAAAGTTAGCAATGAAAGTTGAAGTCTGTCCTCTCAGTAACGTGTTACTTCATTTTTAACGGCGCTGTACATTGCTAGAGTGAAGGGGAAGATTCTAACGAAACTGTGGTGCTACTTCGGTGGAGGTTACAAATGAAGATAATTTGCTTTTAGCAACTGAGTTAATAGAAACAAATATAATATAAACTTGCCTCTACAAAGAGTTTCTAAAGATGATCTTCGAGCGTGCGTCCTTCGCCCTTTCGGCTTACGCTCGAAACTTCTGCTTTAGAAACTCGTTCAATTACCAACTCATTTGACGAAAGAAAATAATTTGTTTCCGGATCTTTTGTCAGGCCCTTTAACATGTTTTAAGGCATAGAACAGTAGTTTCAAGAACATATGTTGACGAAACATGACACTGCGCGCGGGATGAGGAAAGTTTTCAGTCCGTCTAAATCCTACTGAAAACTCCACCATCCCTGAGTTTTGTGGCCGCTATGCGCGTCCTTGTTCATCCCTATGATACAAACTGTCTTGACCTGTTTTCCAATTTCATAAATGTTGTCACTGAGACGCTTTCAGACTTTTTATTATTGTGATAATGAATTTGGTCGTTCTAGCGACGTCATTCGTTATGCACGACGTCATCCAGATATTGTACATGAGTAGCGCGAACAGCGTTCAAATATAAAACATCCCTTGACCTCAGCAACCCCTTCGCTTTAACGGGATGGCGCCAACAGTTCTTTAAGGTTTTTAGATCTGCGAAAGGATGCTATGGTGGAATTTGAAGGAAAAAGATCTTTTAACTTGGGATTGGATTCCAAAATACCCAGATGTTTTTTTAATGATGCGACTTACATCAGGTAAATTTGGATTAAGTGTGGTCACAAATGGGAATAATTTCCTCTTAGATCTGGCATGAGTCCTAAGTAAATCATTTCTAGGTATGGTAGAGGCCTTACGAAACTGGTCATCCACTAATTTTGAAGGGTAACCTTGAGTAACCAGATAACCCTTGTATTCGGTTATTCTCTGGGCAAGAAAAGCTTGTTCGGAGCAATTTCTTTCTAACCTCGTCGCCACACTGTAAGGAATAGCTTTGAAAACGTGTTTAGGATGAACACTTGATGGTGGGAGATACAGGTGACTATCAGTTGGCTTTGAGTAAACGTCTGTCCTAATAAAACCCTCGATAAGATGTAGAGTTAAATCTAGCACATGGAGCTCTCGTTCGGAAGAAACTAATTCGAATTTTATAGTGGGATACAAGGAGTTTATAAATTCAGTAAACTCATGCAGTGCCGGAAGGCCTTGTTGCCAGAGATCAAAAACATCATCACGGTATTGCCACCACAAAGCCGGCTTTATGTGGCCAGAGAACTTAGCCTGAAAATCTATTTCACCCATGGCAAGATCTGCATAACTGCAGGCGTTCTTAGGGCCCATGGCTGTGCCATGAACCTGTAGAAAGAAGTTTTCTCTGAAAACCGAATGATTGCTCTTCAAACAAATTTTAACCGTTTCCAAAATGCAACTAGTGGATGGAAGCTTATTTTCTCTGGCATTCAGTGCCCTCTTCACTGCGGTAAGACCGAGTTGATTATCTATGTTAGGAAACATTGAGACAACATCCCATGAAACCAATAGATTGCCTTCGGGAAAAGGGCCATTCCAATTTAGCTCCTCAATCCTGTTGAGCAGATCGGTGTTGTCTTTAATGTACACTGGTAATTTACGAGCTAATGGTTGCAAATAAAATTCAGTGAAGGCCGAGAGATTTTCTATTGCCATATAGATATATATATGAGCTCTTAAAGGAATGACATTAGGAGACTTTAGTCGAAGACTCACCCTGATCATGACGCCTCACTAAGAAGGCAGGTGATTTACGCTTGATGTTTAGACGTTGTCCCTGTATTGAAATAGCTCCCATCAAAACCAACACGAAGCACAGCACAAACTGGGGAGACATGACTGATCTAGGCAGAAAACGTGAAGTATGGAGACATGAGGTTTAGATTTCCGCAGAAAGCTCTTACAAATCATTTACCTTCTGACAAAGGACAGAAATATGACTTGAAAAGAAAGCGACATAAAATGTAAAATCTTTCATACCTTAGCTTGAGGTTTCGATTGCCTTCAAGACTGTCCTTTGAGTGTTCTGTACTATTTGAGATCCAATAAGTCTCTCATGAGACAAAGATGTGTGAAGAGCTTTATAATAATTTCAAAGAATTGCTCCATCGAAGCCTGAAATTTCATTGTGTAATTGAGTGTTCTGGTTTGCTTAATTTGTGTCAGTATTTTAATGCTGCCTTTCTTTATAGCACTTGTGGTGTGATCAATGGACCTACTCGTTTGTAATAATCACTTCTAAACGAAGCTGTGCCCTTTTTCACAAGTCGTAACCAAGTACTCAATATGTCCAGTAGAAGGGCTTTTGCTTCTCTGCTCCTGTAGATAATAATCATATATATATATATATGCATATATGTAGATAGAACTTATCAGCAAGACTGCTGCAATCTAGCGACGGTGTTTTAAAAAAAGCAGCGTCACAAAGTTACTCGCGCGAGACTACTATAAGTGAAACTCTGTTCTTTCTCTTTTCCTGTTATTTTTCGATTGAGTGATTTTCCCTCTGGCAGACATTTATTTTATACACCAAAAATTCAGGAGGCCTACTGCATATTTTCAAAATGTGTTGCCTGCGTATCGATCAGGAATTAGAGAAGGAAGATTTATCCAAAAAAACTATCAAGTTTTCAAGATAGGCGGCAGAACCTTTATCCTAAACTTTTGGGATTTAATTTTAATCCTAGAGTTTCATGAGAATTTTTCATCGACGCCGGGTGATCATATCAGAACTGTTTTCATTCCTTATGCGTCTAATAACCAATCAAAACTGACCAGTAGGTTTGTCAGGGAGCAAAGATGTTTTAAACTTAATTATTTTTCCATGTAAAGTAATGGCTTTATTGAAGCTCAACGTTTCTCTGTATTCTTGAGTGTTCTGTTTTGCCTGTTATGTTACTATTTTAATGCTTTCTTTCGTGGTTTGATCCTTGTATTAATAACTTCCAAGCGAAACTCTGCTCTTTTTTCCCAAGTTGTAAAGAACTTCTCTGCCCGCCAGAGACATTAGTGTTCTTAAAAGAGGGAATCCTGTTCCACGTCGGACTATATATTGCTTTTTCAAACAAGTTCTATAAGAGAACGAAATCTAAAAGAAGATTTTAGGTCTCGTTTCTGTAGAATACAACAGATTTTAAATAATTGCTTTATCGAGGCTTCAAATTTCTTTGTTCACTTGAGTGTTCTGTTTTGCTTTTTATAAGTCTCTATTTTAATGTTACCTTTTGTTATGGCCCTACTAGTGTGATTATTGGACTTACTTGTTTGTAATCACTTCCTAGGGACTCTGTACCCTTTTTCACAAGTTGTTCTATGTCACGAATTGCGAGCTGAATAGTTAATTACCATGAAACAGTTAGACACGCCAATATCGACCGTCTAGTAGCCGAACGCTGTTGTTCATTGTAATCATTTTAGAAGAAGTAAATTTATCTGCTAAGACATCTCTAACTTAGTCAAAGACCAAAGTTTAAGGATTTTTTGAAAGCTCGGAGCAAGTTTTACTTTGAACTATTTTGCAGCTATACTATTGCTAGAATAATTTGCGTGAATATGAAATTCTAGAGAGACCCACCGCCCACTCGCCCACAGTTCCTGTCGGGCACAAAACATACCTATGCCCGCGAACAAAAACTCTATTGATTTAATAGCGCAATGAAGATCTGCACGACTTGCGTAAGCCAATTACGTGTACATTTGTGGAGGAGCAAAAGAGAGTCATTTTCTGCGTCCATGATTAGAAAAACTAGTTTGGTTCAAGTTAGTTCTACAAAGAGAAAACTCCGTCTGAGTCTTTCGCCTGTCACGGTCTTTTCTGTCATTTTCTTGTTCTTTTCATAAAACTGGATAAGCTGAATACTAAATCCTGAATCAGCCCAAAGGGGGTTCATTATGGCATACTTTTCCCCAGAGATACTCATGTTGAGGGTCTATTATCAGAGATAAGGCTAAAAAAAGAATATCAAATCAAATCGAGGTTTTTGAACTTTTTTCAAAACAAAGAAAGAAATACACAAGAAAGAAATTTGAGCCTGAGTTTTGTAGCGTTTAATAAGTACTACTATGCACCTGTGCATGTACTCTACCTGAAAGAAAACGAGATAAGGGACAAAATTTGTATTTAAATGATAGAGCTTTTAGCTATATCAAAGGTCAGTGCGTGCAAACACCAAAGATTCAGGAGGTCTACTGTATATTTTCAACATGTGTTGCCTGCGTATCGATTAGGAATTAGAGAAGGAAGATTTATCCAAAAAAACTATCAAGTTTTCAAGATAGGCGTCAAAACCTTTATCCTAAACTTTTGGGAGTTAATTTTAATTCTAGAGTTTCACGATAATTCTTCATCGACGCCGGGTGATCATATCAGAACTGTTTTCATTCCTTATGCGTCTAATTACCAATCAAAACTGACCAGCAGGTTTGTCAGGGAGCAAAGATGTTTTAAACTTAATTATTTTTCCATGTAAAGTAATGGCTTTATTCAAGCTCAAAGTTTCTTTGTGTTCTTGAGTGTTCTGTTTTGCCTGTTATGTTACTATTTTAATGCTTTCTTTCGTGGTTTGATCCTTGTATTAATAATTTCCGAGCGAAACTCTGCTCTTTTTTCCCAAGTTGTAAAGAACTTCGCTGCCGGCCAGAGACATTATTGTTCTTAAAAGAGGGAATCCTGTTCCACGTCGGACTATATATTGCTTTTTCAAACAAGTTCTATAAGAGAACGAAATCAAAAACAAGATTTTAGGTCTCGTTTCTGTAGAATACAACAGATTTTAAATAATTGCTTTATCGAGGCTTGAAATTTCTTTATAATTTGGATATATGAACAAAGTTGAAATGGTAAATTGGCCACCGTAATGATTACAAAAGCTGACGTTTCGAGCGTTAGCCCTTGCGACGAAGGGCTAACGCTCGAAACGTCAGCTTTTGTAATCATTACGGTGGCCAATTTACCATTTCAACTTTGTTCATATATCCAAATTATCTCGTTACTCCCACCGACGCAGCCCCAAACAGTTTCTTTGGAAACTATCAGCCTTTATTCATTTGAAATTTCTTTGTTCTCTTGAGTGTTCTGTTTTGCTTATTATAAGTCTCTATTTTAATGTTACCTTTTGTTATGGCCCTTTTAGTGCGATTAATGGACCTACGTACTTGTTTGTAATTACTTCCGAGCGACTCTCCACCCTTTTTCACAAGTTGTTCTATGTCACGAATTGCGAGCTGAATAGTTAATTGCCATGAAACAGGTAGACAAGCCAATATCGACCGTCTCGTAGCCGAACTCTGTTGTTTATTGTAATCATTTTAGAAGAAGTAAATTTATCTGCTAAGACATCTCTAACTTAGTCAAAGACCAAAGTTTAAGGATTTTTTGAAAGCTCGGAGCAAGTATTATTTTGAACTATTTTGGAGCTATACTATTGATAGAATAAATTGCGTGAATATGAAATTCTAGAGAGACCCACCGCCCACTCGCCCACAGTTCATGTCGGGCACAAAACATACCTATGCCCGCGAACAAAAACTCTATTGATTTAATAGCGCAATGAAGATCTCCATGACTTGCGTAAGCCAATTACGTGTATATTTGTGGAGGAGCAAAAGAGAGTCATTTTTGCGTCCATGATTAGAAAAACTAGTTTGGTTCAAATTATTTCTACAAAGAGAAAACTCCGTCTGAGTCATTCGCCTGTCACGGTCTTTTCTGTCATTTTCTCGTTCTTTTCATAAAACTGGATAAGCTGAATACTAAATCCTGAATCAGCCCAAAGCGGGTTCATAATGGCATATTTTTCCCCAGAGATACTCATGTTGAGGGCCTATTATCAGATATAAGGCTAAAAAAAGAATATCAAATCAAATCGAGGTTTTTGAACTTTTTTCAAAACAAAGAAAGAAATACACAAGAAAGAAATTTGAGCCTGAGTTTTGTAGCGTTTAATAAGTACTACTATGCACCTGTGCATGTACTCTACCTGAAAGAAAACGAGATAAGGGACAAAATTTGTATTTAAATGATAGAGCTTTTAGCTATATCAAAGGTCAGTGCGTGCAAGCACCAAAGATTCAGGAGGTCTACTGCATATTTTCAAAATGTGTTGCCTGCGTATCGATTAGGAATTAGAGAAGGAAGATTTATCCAAAAAAACTATCAAGTTTTTAAGATAGGCGGCAAAACCTTTATCCTAAACTTTTGGGAGTTAATTTTAATTCTAGAGTTTCACGATAATTCTTCATCGACGCCGGGTGATCATATCAGAACTGTTTTCATTCCTTATGCGTCTAATAACCAATCAAAACTGACCAGCAGGTTTGTCAGGGAGCAAAGATGTTTTAAACTTAATTATTTTTCCATGTAAAGTAATGGCTTTGTTGAAGCTCAAAGTTTCTTTGTGTTCTTGAGTGTTCTGTTTTGCCTGTTATGTTACTATTTTAATGCTTTCTTTCGTGGTTTGATCCTTGTATTAATAACTTCCGAGCGAAACTCTGCTCTTTTTTCCCAAGTTGTAAAGAACTTCTCTGCCGGCCAGAGACATTAGTGTTCTTAAAAGAGGGAATCCTGTTCCACGTCGGACTATATATTGCTTTTTCAAACAAGTTCTATAAGAGAACGAAATCAAAAACAAGATTTTAGGTCTCGTTTCTGTAGAATACAATAGATTTTAAATAATTGCTTTATCGAGGCTTGAAATTTCTTTATAATTTGGATATATGAACAAAGTTGAAATGGTAAATTGGCCACCGTAATGATTACAAAAGCTGACGTTTCGAGCGTTAGCCCTTCCGACGAAGGGCTAACGCTCGAAACGTCAGCTTTTGTAATCATTACGGTGGCCAATTTACCATTTCAACTTTGTTCATATATCCAAATTATCTCGTTACTCCCACCGACGCAGCCCCAAACAGTTTCTTTCGAAACTATCAGCCTTTATTCATTTGAAATTTCTTTGTTCTTTTGAGTGTTCTGTTTTGCTTATTATAAGTCTCTATGTTAATGTTACCTTTTGTTATGGCCCTTTTAGTGCGATTAATGGACCTACGTACTTGTTTGTAATTACTTCCGAGCGACTCTGTACCCTTTTTCACAAGTTGTTCTATGTCACGAATTGCGAGCTGAATAGTTAATTGCCATGAAACAGGTAGACAAGCCAATATCGACCGTCTCGTAGCCGAACTCTGTTGTTTATTGTAATCATTTTAGAAGAAGTAAATTTATCTGCTAAGACATCTCTAACTTAGTCAAAGACCAAAGTTTAAGGATTTTTTGAAAGCTCGGAGCAAGTATTATTTTGAACTATTTTGGAGCTATACTATTGATAGAATAAATTGCGTGAATATGAAATTCTAGAGAGACCCACCGCCCACTCGCCCACAGTTCATGTCGGGCACAAAACATACCTATGCCCGCGAACAAAAACTCTATTGATTTAATAGCGCAATGAAGATCTCCATGACTTGCGTAAGCCAATTACGTGTATATTTGTGGAGGAGCAAAAGAGAGTCATTTTCTGCGTCCATGATTAGAAAAACTAGTTTGGTTCAAATTATTTCTACAAAGAGAAAACTCCGTCTGAGTCATTCGCCTGTCACGGTCTTTTCTGTCATTTTCTCGTTCTTTTCATAAAACTGGATAAGCTGAATACTAAATCCTGAATCAGCCCAAAGCGGGTTCATAATGGCATATTTTTCCCCAGAGATACACATGTTGAGGGCCTATTATCAGAGATAGGGCTAAAAAAAGAATATCAAATCAAATCGAGGTTTTTGAACTTTTTTCAAAACAAAGAAAGAAATACACAAGAAAGAAATTTGAGCGTGAGTTTTGTAGCGTTTAATAAGTACTACTATGCACCTGTGCATGTACTTTACCTGAAAGAAAACGAGATAAGGGACAAAATTTGTATTTAAATGATAGAGCTTTTAGCTATATCAAAGGTCAGTGCGTGCAAGCACCAAAGATTCAGGAGGTCTACTGCATATTTTCAAAATGTGTTGCCTGCGTATCGATTAGGAATTAGAGAATGAAGATTTATCCAAAAAA
>NC_142532.1:15912378-15939878 GCF_964205215.1 Stylophora pistillata
TCAACAGATTTGAAGAGGGCCCCAATGGGGTAATGGCTCACTAAGAAAAGCTGATTTAGTGATTAAAAAGTACCGGCAAGAACTCAAAGACAGGCGGACGGCGCGAACGACGAACGGAGCATTGAATAACCAATAGGAGGTAAGAGAAAAAAAAAAAAGCCATGAAGACATCTTTCCAAAATCCTTTTATTCTTTCCATAGATATTTAACTTGGATTTACATGAAAGGAGGCAGGAAAACACTGCTTGTTACAAGTTAAGTCAGGATTTAAATGACTTTATAACACAATTAGAAAACAAGGCGGTGATCGTACGTAATGATAAGATAATATCTCACTTTCATTGAACTATTACCAAACTTTACAATGAATAAATTACATCGCTTCAAATACACCACAAAGGCACAGCCCCTAAAGACTTCAAGAATCGTTCCCTTAGAGTGCAATTAGTCTCAATGGGGCGATGGTTTACTGATAAGAACTCATTTAGTTACGTTTGATGCACGATCCTCGTAGTAGAGAGCGCTATTTATGCAATACATGAACTTCATATGAACTTCATATATGCAAAATGTATGAACTTTATATATTCATCGTATTTGATTTATCATCACGGGTTTATTCTGAATCAACTTAATGGCCTGTACTAGTTGGCTTGTTAGCTCAATTGGTAGAGCGCTGCACTAGTATCGCAGAGGTCAGTGGTTCGAATCCCGTACAGGCCTGATTTTTTTTTTTTTTTTTCAGGTCTGATTCTCGCTATTGCACAAAAAGCGCTCTCTAGTGCGAGGATCGTGCATCTTACGTATCTATAACCGCAGTTCAAAATATATGAACTTCATTTATTACACGACTCGGGAAGTCAGAGGGCCAATAACTAAAATCAACCAATCAAAATGCTCTCTTGCCGGTCAATATTCTCTAAGTATTGGACCGGGCACTGTCCCGAATGGTCCCAAAGGATACCGCACTTGTTTCCCTTTGAACTTCAGTCGTATAATAAATCTCTTATTGCCAGGACCAAGCTTGCTCGGGACCATACTGGAAGAATATCGGCCCTCGGTCTTTTTTGTACGGACCTCCCTGCGCTCGGTCCGTACTGTCAAGACCTCGGCCCGATATTCTCCCAGTATGGCCCTCGCGCTTGGTTAATAAGATATATATATTCATCGTAACTGATTTAGTTATTGACAAATAGAAAACCCAAGGACAGGCAGACAGCGTGAACGACGGACAGATCGTTAAGTAACCCATAAGACGTAAGAAACAAACAAAGTTTTGAAGACGTCATTCCAAAATCTTTTTAATTGTTTCCATAGATATTTTATATGGATTTACATTAAAAAAAGTAGGAAACATTGCTCGTTACAAGTTAAGTAAGGATCCTAATGACTCTATAACGCAATTTAAAAACAAGGTGATGATAGAATGCCATGAAAAGGTAACCTCTTACCTCTTGAATAAAGAATTACCAAACTCTACAACGAACAAATGACATTTCTTAAAAAAAAAAACAACAAAAAAAAAACAAAAAAAACAGAAAGAAAACAAAAAACACAGAAATATACGCCTGGAACAACACATCCGCAATCTTAAAGGTGTACGTTTACAACTGCACAAAAAGCGCAGAGTAAACTGTACAAATCCACTTACTCTGAAAAAAGCAGAGACTATAAATCACCACATCTTTCGCTCCATTTTGCAATAACAATGAAAAAAAACGACAACAAATAAAAAACCAAAACAAACCAAAAAGGAGTACCTGTACCTAAGAATAATAAGCAGTGCGCATTCCACTATCATTTTATAAAGAGCAGTCGATAGAGATGTCAGTAGTACGCACAAAGCAACAAACAAATAACAAACTGGATAAAATCCTAGCCACCATCGGATTTCCAAAGCCGACCTTTTGTTGTAATTGATGAATCTCTCCCAGCAGGTTATGGTCTTGTAGATATAACTGCAAATAGTTGAAAAGAAGAATACTTAACTATACATATTTCCTTCTTCAGTTAAGGAAGCATTACGCTTTAGATGAAAAACTGATGTGGAAACCGTTTTACAAAATGTTTTACAAAATGCGTCAAGATTCTACGAAGTATTCAATTTCGTTCCTAAGTTCTCGAGGTTAACTCTTATACCCCGAACATCAGTATGCATATTCTCCAAACTGTTCTCTATACATCTCCTTTGGTACTGACAAGGAGAATATGTGAAACGATGAAGAACTCCTCCTCTGGGTGCCCATTCCCTTTGTTCTCCTAACCTTAAAATGTTTGATTCTGGGGTGATACTGTCGGGAGAAATGTGATACTTGTGGGGATTAAATAGTCAATAGGCGTTAATGTCCAGGATTTCCAGACAAAGGGCTTCTTCAGGAGCGGGAGGGGAGAATAAAAGACGCCCTTTTAAAAAGGGAAGCAAAAATTAAAAAAGTAGACAAATGGATAAAATAAGAAATTCATAATAATGATAATAATAATTATAGTAATAATAATAATTTACAGTGCGTCAAAAATTTCATTGATTATTTTTCTTCGAAATTTTTGCCCAAGTTTTATGAATATAGTAAATAGCATGCATCTTTTTTGCCAGAAACTGATGTTATCAAGGACGGAAACTAACAAAGCCTTTCATATTGAACTGCGACGCTATCTATATAATTGGCTCTTACTTTCAGAGCGTACTTGTAAGACTGTTCGGCTTCCAACTGTCGTTCGGTCTACAATAAAAATAGAAGTGTAAGATTTGCTTAGACCAGAATGCTTGCCAGGCTATTAAGGGGCTGTCCGCGTAAGAACCTACCATTCGAATTTCGGCCGATCACAGAATTCCCTCAAATTTTTACTGTGAAATATTTGATCTATTCTATCGGCAAAAATGATATTTATTTGGTTCGTAATGCTATTTTATCAAATTTTTGGTGACGAGATGCGTGGACGGTCAAAAACAAAGAATAGTGTTTATTTCAGCGTTAATTTTCAGCGTTTCGCTGGAGGCTCTAAACACTTACGCATTTGATCAAGTAGCATATATCGGACATATGGTATCATTTTACATTTCTTCTGTTGATTAGTAGCAAAATAAGTAAATTCTGACCAAACAATGAAGAATTACGCTGTTTTGAAAATACCACACAAACAGCACTTTCCAAATTTGGGCTAGTGTGCTGTTGTTCCAAGACGCTTTTCTCAAAAGTATAACCGTATAACCTCACCCCTGTCCATGTTTAGTACTAGCGCTGGTGTGGCGAAAACAACAAAAACATTTTTGGCAACTTGTCTTTTCGAGCTACAGGAGCTCGATGAACTTTGCTAATTTTCAATGTTCAAAGTGCATATGACTTAATCTATGCACATTTGTGGTTACTTCATTTCTCGCTCAAAATCAATGTTTGAGGCAGTGCTTATTCTCAAAACTAACACGGTTGTTTTGTTAAGGTGAAGATGTCCATACATTCATCTAAAACTTGCCCCAAAGTTAGCAATTACGAAGGTAGAAATGAACATCTGTGTGAAGTTGTTTAACTGTCAGCGGGCTGAAACAGGTTGTCAAAATTTCATTAAGTATGTCTTGACCGCTGTTTTATGCTGTAAAAAACTAAAACTGCTCTCATAGATTTAGAAACGCTCATTCAAAGTATGTTATTATGAAGAGAACTTCATGTCTTACCAGAGATCTCCACCAGATCGGGTTGATTCAGTCATGTGTCACGCTCTTTACATTGAAAATGTCACGGGTTTAAATTTAACTACATCGCACAGAAATGGTTTGTGTCAAGAGCGATAATTTTCCTATTTTTACTTTATTTTTATTCTAGAATTTGCCTTATTATGGACCAAAAAGTAATTTTATTGTAGACAATTATGACGATGTCGATTTTAGGTGGCAAACAGGTTGAAATGCCCATGTTTTTCTGTGATACCGTAAAATGGTAAAGGTTAAGTGAAAAAAGTAAAATACAAAATCAGTGGCCACTAAAAGATTAATGAATTAAGTTTTCTCTTTAGTATCGATAATCACCGCCGGTGATTCACCGTCTATTTGTCTCTTTAAATTCAAATGACCTTTAATTTCTTACTTGGTTATTATAGATTAAAGGTAAACGAGTTTGGAGAGATTTAATTACATCGCGTGACTTATATGGGTTTCAAAATATTGATTGATTGAGTCGGCGGAAGCATTTGCAGCTATGTTTTCGCCATTTTCCTCTGTTTTTATATTTTCTTTGTTTTATCAACTAGTCTCTCTTCTACCAGAAAAGTAAAGCTCTACTTCTCGATATGTTCTGAAACGCCGAGTACGCCGAACCAGTCCTAATCAAAACGGATCAAACAATGTTCTTATTTAAGAGTTTAGACCTTTTCTTATCAGTTACAGTCACATCCTTCTAAGAATGTGGAAAGTTTAGTTTCCAGATCTTTTTTCCTATCTCGGGAACCATACGGAATCTCAAAAAATTTTAAACATCTCCTTAAGCATGACTACGCTGAAAGTTCAAGTTTCTTATCGCGTGAGAGGTCACACAAGCAGTATGAGTCATAGCAAATAGGGTGCTTGAGACCAAGCTGGCCGGCAACATTTTTC
This sequence comes from Stylophora pistillata, assembly GCF_964205215.1. Taxonomy (NCBI): domain Eukaryota; kingdom Metazoa; phylum Cnidaria; class Anthozoa; order Scleractinia; family Pocilloporidae; genus Stylophora; species Stylophora pistillata. The sequence goes on from NC_142532.1 coordinate 15,916,964, forward strand.
AACATTTCACGTTTTTCTTGCTCCTCTTCCTCTGCGTAAACTTCCTCCAATTCAATTTCTCGGCTTCTCTGTCTTCTTCTTGCAGGCGCCAGTCTCGAGAAAAACCCCTGCACTTGAGTCTTCGTTAGCCAGTCCTTCCTTTCAAACATGCGGGAACCATCTGGGTTTCTTGCCGTTCTCATGTCTGCAGCTACTTTTCCGAGAGCTGCCTTCGTACCGGTTCTCTCTCCAAGGTCAAATTTTGTTGTAAGATACTGTTTAACTTCAGAAGTGAAACGCACGGCTTCCTGGCCTCGTGGCTTATGTAGTGCCCAACCAAGCAGCATATCACTGCTAGGACTACCAGCTTCTTGCTGGTGCTGTCGCTCGTCACTAGATTTTACTGGTGCGCTGTCGATTTCCTCCTCTTTAACACGGAGGAATTTTTCCGCCCAGTCTCTTCTGAGTTTGTCGTACACTGTAACAGAATTTCGGAGAATTTGGCAGTGGCCAGCGTCGCAGGTCATCGTTGATAAATTTGGACAAGAACTCTCTAGTTCGTCTGAACGACTACTTCGCTAACCTGTGCTATGATGACACTTACGTTAGACCTAGTGATATGGATATCCCGGACAGTGTAAAGCCCCCGAAAATATCTGAGCGGTGTGTTTGGAATACCTTAGTTCATGTAAAGAAAACGGAAACGGGACCAGACGACCTCCCGTACTGGATCTGGAAAGACTGTGCTGAGCTACTCACACCAATCGTCACTCACGTTTGGAATCTGTCGCTGTCTACTCATACATGGCCAGACTCCTGGAAAAGGGCAAATGTTAATCCTCTCCCCAAAGTGAACAAGCCTACAGAGGACTCAGACTACCGTGGTATTAATGTTACTCCCGTTATTGCCCGGTTGTTCGAGAAGGTCGTGTATCGTACACAAGCACAGTCAGTCATTGAGAACAACCTGAGCCACACCCAATTTGCATATAGACAGGCGGGTAGTTGCACAAATGCCTTGCTCGCTATCCAGCACCAGACATACAAGTATTTAGATAGTAGTGACTGTAGCGCAGTGCGAATTTTTACCATGGACTTCAGTAAGGCTTTCGATTTTGTGAACCATGCTATTTTGTCTGCCAAACTGAAACAGCTGCCTCTAAATCCGTACATTATCAATTGGTATCATAGTTTCCTCTATGCAAGACAACAACGTGTTGTTAGTTATAATTTTTTAGGGCAGTGGAAATCTGTCAATAGAGGAACCACACAAGGTAGTGTAAGCGGACCGTATCTTTTTAATATATTTTTGAACGATTTGGAGATTTTTTTTTAATGGTTGCCCTGTGCTTTTTAAATATGCCGATGATTCCACTATTCTTTCGCCTATCACTAGGAATAGTGACCCGTCTGCCGACTTAGTAGGACAGTTCTTAACATGGTGTAAAGACAATAGAATGGTCTGCAACCCTTGCAAATGTAAAGAGCTGGTTGTCAGAAAGAAAAATCATAAGGTACTCTACCCTCCAATTAATAATATTCCCCAATGTAATAGCTTCGTTGTACTAGGAGTAACTTTACAGAGTGACAGAAAATTTGATGAGCATGTAAGAACTAAGCTTGTCAAAGCAAACAAGTGTTTACACGTCCTACGAACATTGAGAAAGGAACATTACTCTCAGGCAGAGATTGATCATCTTTTTAAATCCATTGTTTTGGCTAATTTTAGCTATGCACTTTCAGTCTATGGGCCATCTGAGTCCGATCTTACGGTTGTACAAAATTTTTTAGACCGATGTCATAAACGCGGTTTTATTTCATTTCCAGTTTTTATCAAGAACCTTTTAAACAAACAAGACCGAAACATTTTGAAGAAACTAAAATCAACGGATTGCCACCCCTGAAAGACATCATTCCTGTCCAAAAGACATATGTACACAATCTTAGAAAAAAAGGCTGCGCGCGCCCGAAAATTAATACGCAGCGCTTTGTGAACACCTTTATAAATAGGTTGATATTTAAGGTACATTTATTGTAATGACATACTTTTTAATTCATAATATGTATGTAGATTTCTGTAGTTTTTCCAAATTCATTGTAACATAAGATATGTAGTTTTATCTTATGATGGAATAAATATTTTATTATTAGTGGCCGCCCACATCGAGGTGACTTTCTAATTCACTGAATTTCTTGAACACCACATTGCACCTTGGATCAGAACAGGCAAAAAGACCATTCGCTTGTTCACCATCACTATTTTTTGTCGCCTTATGGAGCCAAGCCTCTTTGAGCAGAAAGAATTTTTCATTTGCAACGAGGCATGTAGAACCTTGGGGCCTGACGACTAAATCTTGGTAAGGAATCAGCCTTCCCTGCCCTATGCCATAAGCTCTCCATATTCGCATTCCTTCCCCCTCGAACTTGAAGTTGTCATATATACTAAAACCGTGTATCTTTTGTTCTTCAAGTGTTTTTCAGTTTGGTTTATTGAGCAAACGCAGGCAGTTGTACCTCTAACACGACGTTCTGAGAGTGCTGCACGCATATCTTTTGGCAGAAACTACATCATGTCCCTCGTTACAGTATCGTCATATTGTTGACTTCATCGAGCAAAGAATCCGATCACAGACATCTCTTCCATACTGGGGTTCAGAAAAGTCATATCGCATGACTGCAATACCAATTCGTTTCCCTGCATTCCTAACGGCCGACAAGATAAAGTTGTGGTAACATCCTGCTTCATCGCTCCTTTGGTAAATTTTACTAATTTGGGGGTGTTCCTTCTTTACAACCTCGAGTGTGTTCTCAATAATGGAACAAACTGCATACCAGTCTGGTTGGCACGAGTCGAAGATATGAGCGTACGACGTCAGTTTTCCAGAGGTGGCATTCTTAGATATGGGGGTGGCATTCTTAGATATGCCAGCTTATCCCACGCTTTCCAAACCAGTCGGATTGTTTCTCACGATATTTCATTTGGAGAAACTTCATTGCCCAGTCCATAATCAGAATAGCGGACTCCGCATGTGGTAACCACATTGCATCTTGTTTCGCCTTCTCCTTGTTTATTGAGCGCATGATATGCGCTTTCCAAAGCAATATATTCTCCTGGGCCTGGTTGAAGTCATACAGGAGATCTTCTCGTTGGTCTAAGTTGTAAGGCGTCCAGGATGAACCTTCGATTCCTTGTCTCACATCTTGCAAAACCTTCTTCAGCCCTTGACAGCCACCGCAAGTGGATTGGTGCTCATGCGAACATTGATGTTAAAAGTTTGGTTCTACAGGATCACTTAGCGCAAACCTTCGACAGTGGTCTGCACAAGTGGAGCCATTTGGTTGACAGTGCAGGCGGTAGTCAGTTTTGAGATAGCGTTTAGCATCTCGTAGTTTTTGACGAACATACAGGCACCCCTGCATTTGCATTCCTGCTTTCTCAAGAGTTTCAACCAGTGTTTCAAGTGACTGAAAGCCCGCCGCGCCATCGGCAGCAGTGTTATCTAGGCCTTGCAGTGACTTACGTTGAGATGCTTCTCGAAATTCTAATATTTTGAACATTGTGGACCTACTCAGAGGCTCGTGACATTGTTTTTTGCAATACTCCAAGTACTGTTCCATCATTGTAGACCTAGTCAGGGTTCTTACCACATTTGGCATCTCTATCTTGTCGCCATTATCTGGGAAAAGTATCTTGCTACCATAAGAAACATCTTGATAAAAGTACGGTCTATTTACAAAATCTACAAAGTGATCTACTTTGCCCATCTCAAGGCGTACACGGTGCTTTGTTGTGGTCTCAGGGATATAAGCCATATTAATGAAACATTAACGAAAAAAAAACACACACACACACACACACACACGCAAAAACGAGACAGAAAAGAAATAATAAAAGAGATAAAAGTTGGAGGTGATATTCAAAATCAAAAGATGGCAATAAAAAAGAATAATACTTGTACTATACTTAGCTGTATCACCTTAAAAAAGGACATTCCGTTGAGCTTCTGCCTGAAATCGTCACTGCTGATATGTTTTCCATAAACCTACATTTTCTGTTACATGATAAGGTAAATCTCTCATAAAAAGAAGTAATACCTCTGACACTAACCATTTCTTTCGACAAATCGAAAATACCTGCGTGCGTTGTTGTCAAAAATGGATCCGTGATATCGATTCTCAATGTAAAGAGCGTGACACATGACTGAATCAACCCATTTTTGTGGAGTTATTCTCAAGCACAGATAAGACATGAGGTTCTACATATTTTGAGTGAACGTTTCTTCAGTCAGTTGGATGAAGTTGCTAGTGTCACCTCATCGGTTGTTCAGGGTATTTTGAGCAATGGTGATATCCTAAGTAGTACAAATAATGAAATAATTAATGATACAAGTAGTGAAATAATTAACAATACAAGTAGTGATATAATTAACGATAAGGCCAGCGCTGGCAATGGGGAAGTTATCTTAGTTAATGAATTGCAAATGAACCTAATGCAAATAGTGAAAATAGTACCTTACCTAATTTAGATGAGCCTCAGGACTGGGGTTCCATTGTTGACTCTCAGGATGTGAATATGTCACCGGCCTCTGGCCAACGCAAAAGGCCCTCTACCTCCTCGACTCCTAGGCGCCGTCCAGCTAAGAGGACCCCGGGCACTCCTCAATTGCCTGTGGGCCCTTCGGCTGCTACTAGGGTTAATGCAAGTCGTGCGGCTAAGAAAAAGTCATGATGTTTCTTTCATGCTTTGTGATGGCTCTTTCCATCCTTACGTTAAATTGTAATGGTATCCGGGACCAGTCTAAAAGGATTGGTCTCGTGCAGTGGTTGCGATCTCTCCCTGTGAAGGTTGACGTTGTCTGCCTTCAAGAAACGCACTGTGTTACTCGGGCTGAGTGTTCTTTGTGGTTTTCTTTGTCTGGTTTCTCTTCTGTGTTAGCTCCGGGTTCTGTCCATTCCTGTGGTTGCGTCGTGCTCTATCGTCCTTGTATCTCTCTTCTTAATTCTTGGTCTGCTGATGGTCGCTATTTGCAATGTGAATTCTCTTTTCATGAAAAGGTCTTTAGGGTGGTTTGTCTCTATGCCCCCAATTGCAACCCTGCACGGGATCAGTTCTTTGATGGCTTGCATTCGAAGATTGACCCTTCAATACCTACGGTCCTGGCTGGCGATTTTAACTCCGTCTTTGACCGGGCTCGAGACCGACGTGGTCCAGTTCCTGCCACTGTATCTAGGGATAATTCCTCCTCGCTTAGTCATCTTTTTGATGCGTGTTGCGTCACTGACATCTGGCGTTACCTCCACCCCTCTTCTCCGGGGTTCACCTGGACCAGGTGGGACGGGAGCTTGGCGTCGCGTATTGACATGTTTGGGATTCCTTTTGCATGGGTCCCATCGGTGTCCTCTGTTTCTGTGTATGTCTGTCCATTCTCGGATCATCGTGGCTTGTGTTTGTCTGTGTCTGTTCCTGACGTCGTCCCACCTGGCCCTGGCTTCTGGAAGCTCAACACCTCAATTTTGGAAGATCACGATTATTGTCAACTTGTCCGAGAGGAATGGTCCGCCTGGCGTCTTGCTGTCCCTCGCTTCCCCTCTCTCGCTAAATGGTGGGATAGGGGGAAAAGCCGGATTAAGGGGCTCACCATACGTTTTTGTGCCAGTAGGGCCCGTAAGACATCTGCATGTAGAGACGCCCTGGTGCGCCTTGTTCAACATCTCCAGGAGAAAGTCGATTCGGGGGTTACTTCTTGTGTGGATCCACTGCGGTCGGCTCTCTCTGAGATTGCTCGCCTAGATTCTGATGTGGCGAAGGGGGCCCAGGTCCGGGCGCGAGTCAAATGGGTTGAGGAAGGTGAGACTTCCTCGCGTTATTTTTTTCGTTTAGAGAAAAAACGTTCTGCCGACCGTCGCATCTCTGCGCTGAGAGAGCCTGATGGCTCAATTGTTTCTTCTTCTGCTGCTCTCTGTGCGTCTCTTGGTTCCTTCTATTTTGGTCTATATACTGCTTCGCCTACAGACTCTCATGTCCAATCTTCCCTTCTCGGTAATCTGTCCTCGTTTCTTCCTCAGGATCAGTCTAATAGTTGCGAGGGCCTACTCACACCATCTGAGGTCCTTGACGCTCTCAAGGGTATTGCACGCAACAAGACCCCAGGTCTAGATGGGCTCCCTATGGAGTTCTATCTCCGTTTCTGGGATGTGGTTAGTGCTGATCTTGTGGCTGTCCTTAATGAGTGTTTTTCTTCTGGCTCTCTTTCTCTCTCTCAGCGTAGAGGTGTCATTACTCTGTCATTCAAGAAGGGGGATCGTCTCGATCCTAAGAACTGGCGGCCCATATCTCTTTTAAATGTGGACTATAAGTTGGCGTCGCGGGCCATAGCCGGGCGTCTTCTCCGCGTGATACACCTTGTCGTCAATCGCGATCAGACGTGCGGGGTCCCTGGCCGCTTCATTGGCGAGAATGTCGCGTTACTGAGAGATGTTGTGAGCTATGCCGAGTCCTCTGGCACCCCTGTTGCGATCCTATCTCTTGACCAAGAAAAGGCCTTCGACCGGGTGGATTGGGGTTTTATGCGGTCCACTCTGGTCGCCATGGGTTTTGGTCCGTCCTTTGTAGCGTGGATTGACCTATTCTATACTCGTGTGCAAAGTGCTGTAAATGTTAATGGTTACTTGACTCCCTTCTTTAGTCTTTCTCGTGGTGTCCGGCAGGGGTGTCCATTATCTTCACTCTTGTATGTTCTTGTTTCGGAGGTCCTTGCGTGTAGCATTCGTGCAGACCCCCGTATTAAGGGTCTGTCTCTCCCAGGTTGTCCTCCGCTGTCTCCCATCTCTCAGCACGCGGATGACACATATCTCATACTTACCTCGGATGAAGGCATCTCGGCTGCTCTTGACATATATAGGTGTTATGAATTAGCGTCTGGATCGAGGATTAACCTTTCCAAATCTAAGGGTCTCTGGTTGGGTGGATGGCGGGGTCGCACGGACCCCCCAGTTCCTTTTGACTGGTCTCCTGTCAAGCTCAAGGTGCTGGTGGTTTTCATTGGCCCCGTTAACCTTGAGGAAGACAACTGGCGCCCTCGCATCAATGCGGTGGACCATGTTCTCAAGTCTTGGCGTGCTCGTATTCTGTCTTTTCGTGGCAAGGCCCTCGTTATTAACGCTCTTGCCCTCTCCCGGGTTTGGTATGTGGCCTCTCTTATCCACATGCCGGCCTGGGTGGAGGTGGCGCTCTCTAGTCTGGTTTTTTCTTTCTTTTGGTCTGGCAAGCGGGAGCTCGTCTCTCGTTCTGCCGTTGTTCAATCCCCCCTTTTTGGGGGGACGTTCAGTCTAAGGTGAGGGCCCTCCTGGGCCAATGGGTGAGGAGATTCGTCTCTTCTCCTTCCAGTTGGGTCACTCTCATGTCTTTTTGGTTTAATTCCTTGTTTGGTGTCTCTCCTTTTGTTGTGTTTTCTCGTCCTTTTAGTTTTGACCCTAGGGTCTTGCCACCCTTCTATCAAGCTCTGGTACTGGCGTGGCGTAAGCTCGACGGGGCTTTCGCTACGTCCAAAAACTCTCTGGTTCATGGTTCTTTGTGTCCTCTTGTCTGTTCTCCTGTCTTAACCATGTCTGCTAAGTCTTGTTACCTGTACCTTCTCTCTGAGAACATGGTCCAGCCTCATTGTGTTCTTAAGTTTATGTTCATCTACCCCTATCTCGACTGGCCTGCCACGTGGCGCGCCTTATCTTTCTTTCATCTTGATCGTCGTGTTATCGATCTGAATTGGAAGATAGCGCACGGCGTCCTGTACACCGCCCGGCGTCTTTCCCCGTTTGGTTTGTCTATTCCCCTCTCTTGTTTTTGTGGGCCCCGGGTCGAGTCGCTCGAGCATCTGTTCTTTTATTGTCCACTTGCTCAGAGTGTTCTCGCCTGGGTGCAGTCTTTGCCATTTTGTTTCTCTCCTGTGTCCTGTCATCACTCTTCGTCATGTCCTTTTTGGCTTTAACTCTACTGACCTTGTATCCGTTCCGCGTGTTTTTGTCTATCTTCTCAATGTCTCTAAGTTTTGTATCTGGCTGTGTAGAAATGATTTCCGGTTTCGAGATATTCGTCCTAGCGCCGTGGCGGTGATTGCATCCGTCAAGGCCCGACTGAAGTCCTACCTACCAGTCTCCTTCAGGCGGTGCAAGTCTAACAGGCGTCGTCGCGTGTTTTATCGGCAGTGGTGTGCCCGTGGTGTCATTGCATCCGTGCATGGTGACTCCCTCCGGTTTGCTTTCTAGCTGTTTTGGTTTTTGTTGTGCCTCCCCTTGGCTGGCTAGGGGGCTATGATTATTGTTTTGGTTTTTTCTGGTGCCTCCCCTTGTCTGGCTAGGGGCTATGATTATCGTTTTGGTTTTTTACAGTGCCACCCCTTGGCTGGCTACGGGCTATTATTATCGTTTTGGTCTGCTATTATTGTTGTGAGTGCGTTCTTCCTTGGAGTGAGTGTGTAATTTTTAGGTGAGGTGGGGTTCGATTCCCCAGCGAGTTTGGCGTCTGGTGACCCTCGTTTATGGTGGACCCCATCCCTAAGGCATTGCACGCCTGCCATGGGTTGGGTTTAGACATCTAGGTCGGCGGGCACTGCACCTCCCTTCATCGGGGGCCCGGCCGTCCACCTTAAACATAAAAAAAGACACTATTCTTTGGTTTTGACCGTCCTCGCATCTCGTCGCCAAAAATTTGATAAAATAGCATTACGAACCAAATAAATATCATTTTTGCCGATAGAATAGATCAATTATTTCACAGTAAAAATTTGAGGGAATTCTGTTATCGGCCGAGATTCGAGTGGTCGGTTCTTCCGCGGACAGCCTCTTAAAGTGCATATGACACGAAATTTTTTTCTCTTGTTTCTTGTAGTTGGATATCTGTAGAAAACGTTTCGAAGCCTTAAAACTGCTGGAAAAAACTAAAAGGCATTTTTTTTGCTTTCAAAATACGCGCAATTTTCCTTCAAATTGGTCCCGGTTATCGCGTGGCAAAAATCGCACTTGATATCGTAACGTGACGTCACATTGTGTACCTCAATGGAACTTTCAGAAGAGTCGGTTCAAAGGAATCATTAGAATCACTGGACATATCTGCCTTTCAATTCACTATCTATCTATTACGAAGTACTGCAGAACCCTCTTAACGACAACAGACCTTCGCGGTAAAGGTACACAATGTGACGTCACGAATAACTTCGACGGCCATAAACTAGGTCCCAGTCTCCGGAAATAAACTCGTGTCAAATGCACTTTAAGCGATCTAAAGTGGCGCACACAAATATGAAAACACGCAACGATCTACCCCTCGTTCGAGCAAAGGAGAAAACCATACTTTAGCTTGCCTTTAGAACACGCTCAAAAGAACTGGAAGGAAAGCGAAAAAAAAAAGTCGTTCTACTTTTGCGCATCCTAAAATCCAGAAGGAACATGAATCTGATTTAAGGTTACCTGTAAACACACCAAGGACAGATAAGCCCATACTTTTGCGTCTTATTGTTTAAAATATTTGCTTCTGATAGTGCGTCCTCAGCTTCGGCCAAATTTCCCAGCTAAAATAAATCACATTTTGAAGTCACAATCAAATCGTAGTCGGAGATTTGTCACAGCAAACAATTGAAATTCGGTTGATTTATCCCATTCCTTCGAAGGGTTCATTTCTCCAAAAAATAGTTAAACGAATTCAATTCAAGCGCAATTCGCGGTGTTGAATTCTTGGCTGTAGTCCCAGAAGTCAGTGATTGACACATGCGTGGCGTATCGCTGTCGCAAATCCGCACTTACGGTCATACAACGAAGTAACGTACATGTATAACGTCGCAATAGTATATATATATTTTTTGGACAAAATTTTTCAATGCTTTACAAAACATGTAATTTGGAGGTCAACTGGTGAGCAGCTTAACCTTCATATCCCCTCTTTAAGATTCTGTGATAGCAATGAAACTTTTTTCCTCTCATAAAATCAATTTTACTTTATACAATATGATAAATGAGTTATGAGAAATTTAAAGAACCTGAGTAAAAATTGTCTTCTTACCCTATAGCAAGCAATTCCTACTCCAAGCCAAGAAATAGAGGAGGGCGAGCGAATGCAGGCTTTCAAGAAGGTTGCCTTTGCTTTATCAAACTAAATATGAAGAAAGAAGATGACTTTAAGAGAACAATAATTAATGTTTAACTTCCCCTACCCAACTTCAAACACGCATATGTCAACCATTTGGTGCCAAACGTCAAAATGATAAACCTAACACGTCAAACGTCAAATTTCAAATATCAAATGTCACATGTCAAATGTCGAATGTTAAAACATCAAAATACGAACCAAAGAAAGTAGACAGTAGGGTATACAAGATGTCAACAATTAAAGGCTTTTCAACTAAAACTCAAACAGTGTAACGTGGCACCAACCTCCCCTTTCCCCAGGTAAATCGATGCAAGTCTCAGACAGATGGCCTGCATTTCTGAAGCTTCGGTTGTATAAGCCAGTGTTCTCTCATAGCAGTCCTGAGCTTCCTCAATTCGGCTCGTCAAATAACAGAGGTGTCCCATTAAACTCCATGCATCTGGGTTCTGTTAGAAAATAAAAAGGCAAACTTCAGAGCTTTGCACTGCGTAAGTTTAAAGTATACTTAAGAATCCCACACGCCTCCCAAACTCAGGAGCATATATATTCGCAAGGTGTCCGGTTTGCGGTTTGGAAGTTACAGTATGTCAAACATTTCAAGCAATTGGTTATGTCTTGCGGTAAAGCAACCTTACCTCTCGAGGGGGCCAAAACGTCAATAGCCTACCTCGCAACTGTTTTTTCCCCATGATTTTACACGACGCCCTGGTTTCTTGACACAAAAAACGGTTGCAAAGTAGACTAATTCCCAAGTGGCGAACGCAGACTTGGAAAGAGTTAACAAGATCAAATCAGGGCGTGACACTAACTTTTCAACTTACGAGCCAGTTGCCAAGTAACATCTTAGATACATGGTACGACCTTTATAGGGGAATCCTTGTTTACAATATTTGCCTCATTAGCATGAGCAATTCAGTTTCTGATAGAGCTAAAGATAAATCAGTTCTGAATATCGAAAGGTCAAAGTAGGATTAACTCGGCCAATGAATACGAGCCTGATGCATTGAATACTTTTTGTGCAACACGGGCTTAAAAACTCAAAATTTTACATAGAATGTATGAGCTCATTAGCGCTTTTGCCACCCAGAAATTTTGCAGTTTTTGATGAACTATTTCTCCTTGAATATTACACCCACAGAGCTAAAAATTTCACCATGTACTAAGGTTTTCTAGCTCTTTAGGTGTCTGAAGTCAATTTGTATCTAACATGCTACCTTCTTTAAACAAAGCCGTATGCAAATGAGCAAAAATGTAAACAATGACGTCAGCATGAATCCTCCTATAGCAGGAACGGTGGAACGATGGAACGGTAGATTGGCCGAAAATGGCCCCAACTCCTAAAACATGGAGCGGATGTCATGGCATGTTGCGCGAATTTTGTACATAGATACTTCCACTTCAAGAAAAGATCGCCCTCGAAACGGCGACTTGTACATTTGCATGACCTTGAGATCGTCCACCGTGATATAAAGCCTGCCAGTATACTGGTCTCCAACCAGCATTATTGCTCCATGTTTTAGGAGTTGGGATCATTTTCCGCCAATCTACCGTTCCATCGTTCCACCGTTCCTGCTATAAGGTTCGTATTCTTTTTCTTCGCCTTTCTTCCCAATACGCATGCGTGGCCGGGCTAGTTTCCAGGTAACGACGAAGGACAGCGTGTTTGCGTTGAAGGTTTGAATGTTTGAATTGAAGAATTGCGTATTGGAAATGACGAGTATCATGTTCGCATTGAGTAATTGAATGTTTGGAAAAGGAGTTCGAATATTTGAAGTGATGAATAGGGTTACCAAATTAAACAACTGGATGTCTCCATAGTCGAACAACAGATCTGACCTAAGAGATTAAGCGTTGGAATGGAAGAATTGCCGTTTTGAATTGAAGAGTAGAGTGTTTGAATTGCAGAACGATTGTTTCAAACTGAAGGATTGCGTGTTTCTGTCGACAAAAAGCCTATTTGAACTGGCAAATAGTGTATTTGAATTGACGAGTAGCAGGTTTGCGGTAAAGAATTGCATATTGGAATAGAACGATAGCATTTTTACTTGCGAGACTGACTATTTTGAATTGCGAGATTGAAAATTTGAAATGCACAATAGCATGTTTGAATTAGACGACTGAATGTTTGGGTGGTAGAAAAACATTTTTAAAACGAAGGATTGGACGTTTGAATAGAAAAACAGCATGACTGAATCGAAGAAATATTGCTTTGAATTGAAATAATGGATGTTTCAATAAATAAATAGCGTATCCGAATTGTCAAACAAGAAGTTTGAATAGAAGAATAGCAAGTCTGACACTTGAATTTTGACACTAAAAACGCGCCATAGGTTCTAACGTGCCCGACTGACCTTCCTTTCTATTCGCTAACGCAATGACAGCTCTGACAGTGGACTTCGAAATGGCTTTCTTGGGCGCGCGCCCGAGATGAAAACAAACAATATTATTGCTTTTTTCTTGTTTTCCTATTTTAATTCAATGATGCGATTAAAGGAAAATTTATTACCTCACTCATGAATTCCGCGTTGAATTGTAGTTGAAAACCGACATCGCTCTCATCGCTTCGCGATTCGTGCGATCAGTCGGTTTTCGCGTGCAATTTAACGCGGAATTCATGAGTCAGGTAATGAATCAATCCCTCAGTCGGTATGAAGTGATATCATTTCGGGATACAAATCGCGATTAAAGGTGTTCCGGGATCAATCCATGTAAAGTTTTGTGCAACATAACATGTTAAGTTTTCGGGTTAGAAGAATTCTAAGACAGTACAATCACACAAGATGCGGGTCCAGAAGCACATGGTAATACACGCAAGCGCTGTACGGTACGCGGGTTCATAGAATCATTCCCTCCAAAAAATACCAAACAGTCAATATAAAGCATCCCGATCGCTATAACAGAGTTGGCTATTAGCCTTTCACGACCACGGAGTCGAGTGCACTAACCATGAGGCCACCGTGCCTTCCAAAGACATCAATCAGAACATTGAAAAATTTAAGATGCCGTATTCTTTTAATTTCACCCAAGGCAGAGGCAATCATTTAGTATATGGCAAACACTTTGTATAAAGCGATTCCAATTTAAGCTATGATCAATACGTAACCCCTGCGATTTTGTAGAGGGACTGATCATTTATCGTAAAAATTGGAATCTCAAAAGTGATTGATAGCCTGCCTCGACGTACTTAACAGAAATCAGTTCGGTTTTTGTTAAGTTAAGCGAATTATTTAGCAGCTAGCCATAGGTAGATCCCATTTAAAATAAATCGTAATTAAGACAATCGTCAATTTTCTTTAAGTCTGTATTGGCATTGGTCAAACTGGTGTTATCTGACTGTATACATTCAAGGATTTGACAATTAACAACACCTTTGATGGCCTAATTTCTATCTCGTCTCCATTTCTTGCATGGATGTTTGCAATCCATAAAATACACACACCACAGCCGAAACCCTCCAACGATAGTTCAGCTTTGTTTACCGTTTGACATGTTAGGTGACTAATTAGTGCAGCTTAATTAATTTATTAACTCTAAATAACCTTTTTTGCCACACACTGAAGACAACGAAACAAGCTGCACGAATACTCAGGTAACCGGACAGGTCCACTAACGGACTCTTTTTACAATCCTTTTTTTTTTTTTACAGTGAAACTCTGTATTTTTAACATTGCTGTAAGCGGACACTCTCTCGTAAAATATAAGCGAACGCAGACATTTTTAAAGTAAAAATTAGATTTGTTTTCGTTTATGCTCTTTCGTAAACAGATACTCCAATCCAAGTTGAGATGCATGGACGGAAGCATTAAGTCCAGTCTAGCGTTTTGTAGAGTATGGAATAATTACAATTCAAGCTTATATATATATTTTTTCTTTTTTTAACATTTGATATCAATAAAGAGTTTCAGTCGCTAATTAACCAACATTCTCCGCAAATAAACTCTCCCGTAGGCAGACATTCATCCAATTTTCTTTGGCATCCGCTTCTGAAAATAATTCTTGTAGACGAACAGCTGTACTAACGGACATTTTTTCCAATTCCCGAAAATGTCAGCTTACGGGAGAGTTGACTGTATCATCAAACCACTGCATCAGACGAGCTAGGTCCGAAACGATGATATGTTGCATAAATAAATCATGCATTTGGTATTTTAGTCCTTGGTTGTCGCAAAACCTATGTAAGCACCCAATGTGAGTTTCTGATCGGCAATTTCGAGATACTAAATGTGCGTTTTTCAAGATATAATTATCCATTTTGAGACAATATTCAGGCCATCGATTTGAACAATAATTTGTTCAGCTATGCCTGCTATCCAATCACATGTCTCATTAGCTTTATGCCGTGCCAATCTGGCTACAGCTGAATATACCAGAAAAATCTTACGTGAGATCTAGTAGCTCAGAAAATCTTTCAGAATTAGTCCGATTTCTTTGAAGCTGGGTCTATGTCAAGATGAAAAGATTATGTGTCTCTGCAATTTTATTAATCGCCTTTTTCCACGGAATGCTGCGAAGTGTAGCTGGTGAAGACTTTTGTTCTAACGAGGTAAAATTCCATTTTACAATAATGCCGACGAACATGTTTTTTTTTGTTTTTGTTCTTTTTTTCCTCGAGAAGGCTTCAAGTTCTCTAATAGAGGGCATTGGGTTTTTTAATTTTTTTCTAAACGGAACTGATGTTTTGCCGGCATAGCAGGGATGGCGAAGTGATAATCGCGCTCGTCCACCACAACCGTGGCTCGGGTTCGATTCCCGGACCTGGCGTCACATGCATGTGGGTTGAGTTTGCTGTTGGTTCTCGTCCTTGCTCCGAGGATTTTCTCCTGGTCTTTTATTTCAAATTGCTATTCGAGCTAGAAACAGTAGACAAGAAGAACCACCCAAAGGAATGTCCATTGCTAAATCTCCCGGTTATTTCCCATTTCGATATTATTTCAAGTGATCCCGTTTGGACAAGCATTAAGCTTTAAGCTTATTCTTAAGCTTAAAGCTTAATGCTTGTCCAAACGGGATCACTTGAAATAATATCGAAATGGGAAATAACCGGGAGATTTAGCAATGGACATTCCTTTGGGTGGTTCTTCTTGTCTACTGTTTCTAGTCATATTTGGAAAACCGAACACAAAAATGCTCTGTCAACGAGTCGCTATCCAGTAGCTACTCGTTGACTTGCGGCGTCCCTCAAGGGACCATTCTCGGTCCATTATTGTTCTTATTATATATCAACGATCTTCCAAATTGCTTATCAAATTGTAAACCGAGAATGTATGCCGATGACACGCACCTCACATATGCGGGAAGCAATCTTGAGAACGTTCAGTTTTGTCTAAATGAAGACCTAGAAAACGTCTTCAACTGGCTACAAGCGAACAAACTCACGTTGAACATGACTAAAACCGAATTCATGCTAATAGGGTCGAGGCAGAGACTGAATACTCTCACAGCTTCACCAACAATTAGAATGAACAATACTCAAGTGAGCCAGGTTTCAGCTACAAAATCGCTTGGTGTAATAATAGACGATAAACTCGATTGGCATAGTCACATCGAAAAACTAACGAAAAAGATCGCCTCTGGTATCGGGGCCCTAAAGCGAATTAGGCACCTGATCCCAGCATCAACCTTACATCTCATCTACCAAGCTTTAGTAAAACCTCACTTTGATTACTGTGACATTGTTTGGGGTAGCTGTGGGAAAACGCTACGAGACAAACTGCAGAAATTGCAGAATAGAGCAGCCCGTGTGTTGACATTCTCTAACTATGATGCTGATGCAACTGAGCTACTCGAGTTTTTAGGGTGGAAAAATCTTGCACGCCAGCAGGAAATCCATAAAGCCACCATGATGTTTAGATGTCTGCACGGGCTAGCTCCAAGGTATCTATATTCAAAGTTTACGTGGCGTGACTCTGCTTATGACCTCAGGGACTCTGAAAATAAGCTTAATGTTCCACTACCGCGCACTAATTATTACAGAAAAAGCTTTAGCTACAATGGCGCCACATTATGGAACAGTTTACCACGCGATATAAGGAACACAGAGTCTCTGGGGTTATTTAAACGTAAGATCAATGACATTTTTTAAGTCTAACGCACGGCATTCACGGAAAACAGCTTTAGTGTTATAGTATGTAGTTTTAATTTTAAATATCTTAGCGTATGTGATATGTATTTTTATAGGCTGATGAATTGATCGTGTCTAAATAAAGATTACAATACAATACAATACAATACAATACGTCAGCATCTAGAAACATTTAACAACGCTTAGAAACCATCATGCAGATACCATGGATGTAGAGTTCATATCAGTCAAGTTCACCGGCTACGGTCCAGTCAGTATCTATCGCCTGGGGTGCACGTGGAAGGGGGGAGGGGTGAGTTCAGAAGACTTTGGGGGAATCACATGGTTTTTAAGAGGAACCGAGGGATACCAGTCTTCACTGTTGTATATAGGGAGTATAACTCCAGCACACCTTTATAGAGAGAATATAAAGGGGAATTTTAAAAATTGACCGCCAACTAGCCGCCAATGAGGAAGAATCATTAAAATGTTGCATGGCCTTATATGGATAGATCGAGTACATTTTTTTTGTGACGTAGTTTAGTCGACTGCTTCGCAGATAGATCTTGGGTACGGATCGTTAAAATCAAACAAATTTCAGTTTAAAAGTAATTTTAAAGTTTTATAGTCATGCATGTTCTACAAATTCTTCAATCCAGGATGGTAGCTTGACGTTTGAACAAATACCCTGTACCGCGGTGAGGACAGGAATGGTGCGTGCATCTGCAGGTCAAACAGTTTTAAGCCTTTGTTTCAACAACCAGTGGAAGCCATATTACCCCCAAGGAAGCCCTGTTCAGGGTTGCTATAACAACCGCATTCCTGGTCTGATTGGCCACTGGCGCATGAACGAGCAGACTGGAAACGAGGTCGCTGATGACTCAGGTTATGAGAACCACGGATCAGCCAGTAGCCCGGAGCCTAAGTTGTCCAAGTTCACTCGTGGTTTGCTATTTTGACTCCACTGGACTCATCACGGTCCCAAACTCCCCAATATTGAATTTGGGGGTGTCAGGTTTCACCGTTACTGGATGGATTAAGATTTTGGATGTCACCTACCCCCTGACGACCTTCGCTGTCCAGAAGGGTTACGGCTGTTTTACTTCCCCAGGCCGCTCGGGTTGGAAAGCCGGTTGGGAAACAGGGCACGGTTACAATGCCAATGGCCTTGACGTTTGTTTGAGAGACCAGGAAAACAGAATGGCTCGAAGTACCATCACGTTTGACAATGGCTTTCAGCAACATCATCTTGTTGATCAGTGGGTTCACTATACAGTTGTCTTTGATCGCCAACAGCAGAAGAAAGTCTTCGTTTATACCAATGGTCAAAAGCAAACAAATTCTCTCGACATTTCAGCAGTCCAAGGCAGCGTCGACAACAACAGACCACTTATATTCGGTTACCTCTACGGTTGGAAAACCAAGGGAACTCTGGATGAATATTGCATTTACAACAGGGCTCTAGACGACTTCGAAGTGGGTGCCATCTTCAAGAACCCCCTCGTGTAACAAGCACTGACGAGTTCTGCAAATGAGAAAAACTGTCTTTACATAGTATGTCAGTAGAGAGTAAAACTTGACAGTTGAGAACTGATTGTGTTGTGTTGAATCGCTAAATTTAAATCCATTTCGAAATTTGCGTCGAATAGTATGAAGTAAATAGATGGGTGATTGAAGTGCCCCTAAGACGAAAATTGACCATTTTCTTTTAGGCTAATTTTTTATAGTATGTTGAATTGGGTCAAGTTAAAACCTTTTTTGCCATTAAAAACTCAAAACAAACCCTCGATGACCAATTTTTACCGCTTCAAAGTCGTCCAAAAATCGTCCGCTATTGTTGAAAACATGTTCCAGCCGAGCCCGCAATTGTACAGCAGAAAACGTCATCATGATGTCAAAGGCTCAACAAACTTATGCTTTGCTTTGTCACAACTCTCTTTGTTCGCTGCAAAGAGAATCACACCTATTAATTTTTTGAGAACTGTTTCGTTGTCAGTCGCAATGTTGACTTTGTCTGACGATGAATTGTTCCAGAAATCATCAGAGGCTTCTGTGGATAGTTCTGCGCCGGCAAACGATGAATTTTTGCCATGCGAATGAAGATAAATACAGAACGGCACGGACCCCCGATGTGGCTTTTGTGGTCCCATCGCTTTATGGCCTTCGAATTGTATTTTTGCTTGTCGTGGGGGATTTTCCTTTTTTGTAAGAAATGATCGAGTGATATGTAAAAATTGTTTTCGACAATGGCTGATTGTGTATCAAGGCGGATATTAAGAGTTTGTGAAGGCCACTTCCTAGCCATTAATGTGTTTGCCCCGAGGAATTTGGTAAATGATCTCATTAACCCTTTCCAGCGTGTTTTTTACTATCGGTGCTTTGAAAAGTTTGAAGTGAACTCTGTTGTTGAGTTGCACTTTGGCCTCTTTTGTTTTTTCTGTCTTATTCATGATGACTATTGTTGTGTTGCTTCGGTGAGGTTTAAAGCAGAGTTTCTTTCAACTCTTTTAGAGCCGTGACCTCATTGCGTTACAACGTATTTTTTGGATTAGATACAGTCTGCAAATTGTGTTATGACGATTTTCCAAGTAGCACTGTTTTGTCCGTGAAAGGTGTAACGCAGGTGCATTCGTCTTGCTATTAAATCTCGCGAAAGTTGGCCTGCGGATTTCACATTCGTTTTTCACGGGTGTTGGGATGAATTTGAGACCCTTTGATAGCACGCTAACTAGGCTGATAGTTTGAGAGGTTTGTTAAAAAATTTTCATTTTCTCGGTTTTGGCCGCAAGCCTACATTTTAAATTGTTTTTACGCTCTATGTGTCTTAGGGTGTTTGTTCTACTTTCGCTGATATTAAAGCCAGCTTTTCTTTTAGAGTTAGAGCACACAATTATATTTTTCATCTGACGCTTCGAGCGTTAGCCCTTCGTCGGAGCGAATAGAGGAATTGTGGGTTGTGTGTGCTTTTAAAGGCAGAAAATAGAGCTACGTTATTGGTGGGAGCATGGCAACGAGAAAAACATGAATAAATTAGTGGAATGAAAAGCGTTCGTTGATCCCTGTGGGATTTAGACTGCCGGTTTGAAAGGTGAGCTTTTGTTAAAGATTTTTACGGTTTTCCGTGCCACCTAAGTGCAATGAAAGACCGCAGATTGCCATATGTTGCTTAGAATGATTAGGTAAATTAAAATGTCTAGCGACTGGTTTCGATGTGTCCTTGTCATTCCTTTCCACGTCTTGAAGGTGTTCTCGGAATCGGTCACCTAGTCTTCTGCCTGTTTCGCCGATGTATATCTTTTTGCAATAAGTACAAGTTATGCAATAGATTACATTGGCGGAGGTGCACGTGAAGTGGTCGGTGATCTTAATGGATCGTTTAGGTCCCGATATTTTATCAGTGTTGTGAATGAAAGGACACGTTTTGCATCGTGCACGAGCGCATTTAAAAGTGCCTGGTTGGTCATTAGTCTGAAAAGAACTTCTGACCAAACAATTGCCTATGTTTTTGTCGCGTTTGAATGAAATGAGCGGAGGCTGCGAAAAGATAGTGCTTGTCTCTGGATCGTTTTGAAGTAAAATAAAGTTTTTAAGAATGATGGATTTAACTGAGTGGTTGTGAGGGTGAAACGTGAGAGTGAATGGAATGCGGTCGGAATCTTCCTTATGCGACGTTTGTAGTGCTGAATATCGATCAATAAGTTGAGCGCGGTGGTAACCCACTTGAACGACGGAAACAGGGTAACCACGTTTATCGAAGAACTGGCACATTGACTCTGATTTGTGGTGGAAATCAGAGTCATCACTACATAAACGACGAAGTCTTAGAAACTAAGAAAAAGGAATGGAATTCTTAACGTGAGATGGATGCGAAGACGAATTTAACAAGTAATTATGCGAGTCTGTAGGTTTGTAATACACACTAGTTCATATACCGTTACCTTCAATAGAAACTTTGACGTCTAAAAAGAATAAAGAATTGTCAGAAATTTCCCAAGTATATTTCAGAGTCGGGTGAAAAGAATTGACTGCGGTTATGAATTTAGTGAGCTCCTCTCTGGTAGAGGAGGTAGCGCCGATACAGTCGTCGATGTAGCGACCGTAGAGTTCAGGTTTGGACCCGTTGTATTGGCTGAAAAATTGATGTTCGACAAAAGCTACAAAAAGATTGGCATAGCTAGGTCCCATTTTGGTGCCCATGGCTACACCATTGGTTTGTTTGAAGAAGTTGTTTCCGAATGAAAAACAATTGAGTGTGAGCACTAGTTCGTCTAAGCGTAGTAGTGTTTCAGATTTAGGTTCCTTAACAGTACGTTGATCAAAAAAATGTTTAAGGGCCAGAAGGCCTTCGCCATTAGGAATGACAGTGTAAAGAGACGTAATATCCACGGTGAAAAGAAGTTTGTTTTGGCCAAGGAAATTAAAGTGTCGAAAAAATTTGAAGAGCGTGTTGGCTGTCTTTAATATATGATGGTAAAGTTTTGACGATGGGAGCCATAATTTTGTCTAGATAGCTGGAGATAAGTTCGGTAGGTCAACTGCAAGCCGAGACAATAGGCCGACCCGGGTTGTTAGGTTTGTGAATTTTAGGTAAAAAGTAAATACGAGAAGTTCTAGTAGTGGTTATTTTAGTGAGATTTTTTGCTGTGGCCGGCAATTCTTGTATAGTTATGAGTTGGTTGATCGTATTCTTGACGGAGTTTTGAGAGGTCTTTGTCGATCTTTTGATAAAAAGAGGTGTCAGAAAGTTGCCGCAAAGCTTCTTTTTGGTAGAGGTCGGTGCGCCAAACAACGACTGAGCCGCCCTTATCAGCCGCTTTGATAACTATGTCCTTGCGTTTTCTAAGACTTTTTAGAGCGGACCACTCTTCAGAAGAGAGATTAGAAAATTTGGTAATACGTTTGAAATTGAGTTTGTTGATAACGTGGCGGCATTTTTTGATAAAAAAGTCTAATGATGCGAATTGGCCCTCTGGGGGAGTCCATTTAGACTTTCGAGTCTGAAGTGTTTCGAAAGTGTCTTTGTTCGAGGTGTTAGAATCATCCTCTTTGTTGTGAAAAAAGGCTTTTAATTGAACGCTGCGAAGGAACTTTTCTACGTCTTGTTTCATTGAGAATTCGTCCGTTGTTTTAGAAATGGGAACGAAATTTAAGCCCTTACTGAGGACGGATTTTTCTGAATCGGAAAGTGAGAGGTTTTCTGGAATGGTAACTACAGTTTTGAGGTTTTCTGGTGATGAGTGGTTAGCGATTTGGGGACCGATAAGTTGGTCAAGTTTTTGGGCCTCAATTTGGTTCAAATGATTGAAAAGTTTCGAATTAGTTTCCTGAATTTTGGCGCGGATAGATAGTAATAAAAATGCTGGACAGATTTTGGAAAGTTCAGAGCGGCAATGTAGGATTTGTTCGGTGAGGTGATTACGTTTTTGGCACATAGCTCTAATGGTGATTATCATGATGTTACGTGAAAAAGAATTTTGGGCGCACTGAATTTGGTGATGGTATTGTTTGGTGAATGAAGATCCATGAAAATTGGAGCGAAAACCCTTGGGAACAACTTTAGAATGAAGGCAACGACCGATGAAGTTTATGTGGCTACAAAACCTAGTTTTGGCGAAAGTGAGAATGGCTAAACGCAATGCTAGATCTTTACTAATAGGGGGAAAAGGGAAACGATAACTTACGATTTCCTGGCGTAGTTCCTTTGTGAGTTTCTTGAGGCTTGGCATGGTCCGCTGTTCTGACTGCTGTGGATTGAAAAAACTAAGACAAAAGTTAGTAGTCGCAGCAATCAAAATACAAATGAATAAAGGCTGATAGTTTCGAAAGAAACTGTTTGGGGCTGCGTCGGTGGGAGTAACGAAATAATTTGGATATATCAACAAAGTTAAAAAGGTAAATTGGCCACCGTAATGATTACAAAATTAAATTACTTCAAAACGATCCAGAGACAAGCACTATCTTTTCGCAGCCTCCGCTCATTTCATTCAAACGCGACAAAAACATAGGCAATTTTTTGGTCAGAAGCTCTTTTCAGACTAATGACCAACCAGGCACTTTTAAATGCGCTCGTGCACGATGCAAAATGTGTCCTTTCATTCACAACACTGATAAAATATCGGGACCTGAACGATCCATTAAGATCACCGATCACTTCACGTGCACCTCCGCCAATGTAATCTATTGCATAACTTGCACTTATTGCAAAAAGATATACATCGGCGAAACAGGCAGAAGACTAGGTGAAAGATTCCGAGAACACCTTCGAGACGTGGAAAGGAATGACAAGGATACATCGAAACCAGTCGCTAGACATTTTAATTTACCTAATCATTCTAAGCAACATATGGCAATCTGCGGTCTTTCCTTGCACTTAGGTGGCACGGAAAGCTGTAAAAATCTTGAACAAAAGCTCATCTTTCAAACTGGCAGTCTAAATCCCACAGGGATCAACGAACGCTTTTCATTCCACTAATTTATTCATGTTTTTCTCGTTGCCATGCTCCCACCGATAACGTAGCTCCATTTTCTGCCTTTAAAAGCGCACACAACCCATAATTCCTCTGTTCGCTCCGACGAAGGGCTAACGCTCGAAACGTCAGCTTTTGTTATCATTACGGTGGCCAATTTACCTTTTCAACTTTGTTGATATATCCAAATTATTTCGTTACTCCCACCGACGCAGCCCCAAACAGTTTCTTTGGAAACTAACAGCCTTTATTCATTTATATTTTTCATCT
>NC_142532.1:15942378-15997378 GCF_964205215.1 Stylophora pistillata
TATTGTGAAAAAAATTCAGTTACTGTCTGGTCTACGCGTTCTTTTTCTATCTTAAGTGGATCAATACATTTTGAATATGCACTTGGAAACGGAATGACATCACCTATAGTAGAAGATTCAAGTTATACTCCGTCACATTCTGAGTTCTGTGAGTTTTTGTGTTAAAAAAAAAATTCCTGACATAGAAGGGTATCACTCTGGATGGGACCAAGTAATTGGGAGGAACCTATCGCTTGACGACAAAACGAGAAGTGCTAAAACTAGAAAAAATCTACACAACCTGAAGAAAAATTGATACTTCAAAAGCATTCTTTTATCCCATTTCTCGTTACTTTAAGGATTAGCCTGCATAAACCCATCATTCAGAAAACAAAAATCATTTTACGCCTCGCAGAGGAGGGAGGAAGGGGAGCGGAGGAATTTGCTGGGATTACATGATTTTCTGGGGAAACGGAGCAGAGATCAGTCGTTGGCAACAGAAAGGGGTGCTATTTAAAATTGATTGCCAAAAAACTGTCATTTTAGGGGGATTATAACAATAATACAGAGCCTTAAAGGAGGACCAAAATCCTCCAGCCCCGGCGCTTCCCCCCACCCCACCCCCCTGCCCCGCGAGGTATAATTACCGGTTTCTCTCGCACGGAAAGGCGAAAAAAAGAAAAAAAAAAAAGAATAAAACAAAACAAAAATAAAAAACACAAACAAAAACAAAAACAAAAGCAAAACAAAATTAAAACAAAAACTAAAAAAACAAACAAAATCAAAAAACCAAACAAAAACAAACTAAAAGCCAGACAAAAAAAAAAACAGCGTTAGTTTACAGTCAGTCATTTATGACTTTAACGCGCTTTTCACAAAAGGTGGTCGTTGTATATTTCTGTAACGTCGAAGTCGTCCAGAGCGTTGTTGTACAGTCGATACTCGTCGAGAGTTCCCTTCGTTTTCCAACCGTACAAAGTGCCAAACGAGAGATCTCTGTTGTTGTCAATGCTACCTGTTACAGTAGAGATGTCAAGGAAGTTTGACTGCTTTTGGCCATTGATGTAAACGAAGGCTTTTTTATGCTGGTGGCGATCAAAGACAACGGCGTAATGCACCCAATGACCAAGCTGTTGTTGAAAGCCATTGTCAAAGGAGATGGTACTTCGAACCATTCTGTTGTTCTTGTCTCTCATACAAACGTCAAGGCCATTGGCTCTGTAACGGTGCCCTGTTTCCCAACCAGCAACCCAACCCTGGCGGCCTGGGGTATAATAACAGTTATTACCCTTCTTTACAGCAAAGGTTGTCAGGGGATAGGTGACATCCAAAATCTTAATCCATCCTGTCACTGTGAAGCTTGAAGTGCCAAAATTCAATACCGGAGAGTCTGAAACCGAGATTACTCCATTGGAGTTAAAATAGCGACCGCGAGTGAACTTGGATAGCTTAGACACCGGGCCAACAGCCAAGCCGTGGTTCTCATAACCCGAGTCATCAGCGACCTCGTTTCCAGTCTCCTCGTCCATGCGCCAATGGCCAATCAGACCAGGTATTCGGTTGTTACGACAACCCACAACAGGGCTTCCTTGGGTGTAATGTGACAATAAAACAGTTAACATCATTTTCATTAGATTTAGTTTTGACATCATGTTAGCAAGTTGCGAGGATTCTGTTCAAAACCAAATAAATTAGAGAGATTTAGAATCGCACGGTTTACGTGAAAAGTTTCACGTAAAATAGCGTGGACCTTACTGCTTTAGCTTCATGTGAGCTCTCGTCATGGTGGATTTCAAGGCGCCGTTGTATAGCTTACAAGGAAGAGTAACTTTCTCGAAGAAACGGCAAAGCGCAACTGGCAAACGTGAAAAAATAGTGGAAAAACGTGGTCACGTGGTCACTCTTGCCGTTCACCTTTCACGTAAAGACGGTGCTGAATCTCACTATTGAAACAATCTACACTCATTTACGCAACCTCTGACAGCTGTTAATTAGGATATTTTTTTTACAGGTAACTATTTTCTACGGCTAAAAATTAAAATTTGCCGATTCTTACGCCTTAAGACTAATTATTTGGCAGTTTTACGGCTGCGAGTTAACCCATTGAGACCCTCGAACAGTGGTTTAGAAGATGAAAGTCTGGTGACGAAACAATTATCTCCAGATAAGCATGTTTGCATTTGCCAAATGAAATATGGAATGGCCACATTCCTATTAATATTTATTCCTTCTTGATACAGATCCAATACAATTCAATTTTTAAAACGCTGATTGCTTTATATTGCAAAATGATCATTTAACGTATATGTGAACGATCCTTCGCAGTAAAGCACTATTTGAGCAATAGTGAAAATCAGACCTGAAAAAAATTTCAGGCCTGTACGGGATTCGAACCACTGACCTCTGCGATACTAGTGCAGCGCTCTACCAATTGAGCTAACAAGCCAACTGGGAGCAGGCCATCAAATCAATTCGACATAAACCCGTAGATGATAAATCAAACAACAACAAACATATGAAACATATGTATGAACTGCGGTTATGAGACGTATATTATTTGCCCCTCCGGTCCCCCCTCGTCCCGATCACATGACCTTAGCGAACATGTGCTCAAATCATTGTGCGTTGTTTGTGCGTAGTAAGGTTTGCCTCTTTTTTTTGTCTTTTGATGTTGACGTTCGGTTTAGCTTGGAGATAGCCAAAAATATGTACGTTGTCGCTTGTCTTATTCTTTTCCTTGTAATTCAATATTTGTTTCAGTTTCGAGTGTAGCTTTCTGTTTTATGTAATTTGTGGCTGTACCGATTTAGAAGACCGCGTTCAGATTAAACATCTCCAGTTCACACCATTTAGTCTGAGATTATCTTCAACAATCATGACTCACATAAACTTCGCTTTGAAAAGGTAGTCATTAGCGTTTGAAACTTAATTACAGCAACAGGTCTTCATTGAAGAGTGAATCTAAATCGACTTTTGAAGACCTATCACTTTTTCCATTCCGTTGCTAAGTTACGTGAAAATGTGGATAACAAGTGTCAAGGAAAGGTCAAAGCCGTTACAATATCGGATCATCGTCAGTAGCGGGGAACAAAAGACTAAACAAAAAAGCTGATTACTATTACTTTAACACACGCTATGTAAAACACGAAGCAGCTGTAAACATCCTTGTTAAGTGAAATGAATAGCTTTAGCTTATTTGAGACCTATCGTGTTCTTAAAATGCGACTCTTTGAGCGTTTGTAAAATGCAACCATTAAGTGTTCATAAAATGCAACCACTGAGGTGTTAATGTACATTAGTCGGATTTAAAATACTACTCAGCCATGCAGACTAACAATTCTGTCTAACTACAGGATATTTCTACGAATTGTTCAACTTGGGTTTTAACCCTTCCGTTGCAGAACTTGGCCTAATATCAGTTTTACTCATAGAACGTAGTTGAGACTGAAATGACCTTTGACAAAACGGAGCGGAGCAAGGTTTGGGTGTGTGTTATTTAATACCCAGATATTAAATAACACACACAGATATTTGATGATTTCCTGAAGGTATGTAGAACTAATTAAAAATCACTCAAGCTCTTTTCTACTAAAAAGTGAAAAAAATAACTATCTTTTGACCTGGTTATTGCAAGTGAGAAAGGAAGAATTTAAACTCCAACTGATTCGTCAATAGCTTTTGTCCCTCTAGAATGGAACAATTGAAAGCCGAATATCATTTTCACAAAATCCCAATGAAGTGGTTCGCGCAACAGTCTGTTGCAGAAGCAAAATCTTTGTCAGTTTCTGACTCATAACATGGTACGTATGAACGTTCACGTCTAGCCTCGGGCGATTTCGTCTTCCGACAGTAGCCTCCCATAACTGTTTGTGGCAGAGAATGCAATTTCAAAAGTCCACTCAATTTTTAGTACACTTACCCCCCAAAAAAGATAGCATCTTGAAGCACATTAGTACTCCGACTCGATTATTCATCGAGAAATTAAAAGTACCAAGCTGACAGATCCAATACTATTCAATTCTTAAAACGCTGATTGCTTTATATCGCACTGAAATGATCCTGACTCACATAAACTTCCCTTTAAAAAGATAGTCATAAGCGTTTGAATAGCTAAATTACGTGCAAATGTGGATAAGAAGTGTCAAGGAAAGGTTAAAGCCGTTGAAATATCGGATCATCGTCAGTAGCGGGGCATATAAAAAGCTACTTACTTCAGTAACCAAACGCACGCTATGTAAAACACGAACCAGTAAACACCCCTCGTGTATTTTAAGTCAAATGAATGGCTTTAGGTTATTTGGGACTTAACTGGTTCGTAAAATGCGACTCTTTAAGCGTTTGTAAAATGCACTGAACCGTTAAGTGTTCGTGAAATGCAACCATAAAAGTATTCTTATTCATCAGTCTGATTTGAAATATTGCGCAGCCAAGCAGACTAACAATTCTTTCTAACTTCTGGAAATTTCTATGAATGGTTCAACTTGGGTTTTAACTCCTCTGTTGCAAAAGTGGGCTTAATATCAATTTTACTAATAAAATGTTGTTGAGACCGAAATGACGACTGGCAAAGCGGAGCGGAGCAAGGATTTGTGTGTGTTTTATTTGATACCCAGATATTAAGCACACACAGATATTTGATGATTTACTGAAGGTATGTAGAACTAGTAATCACCCAGGCTCTTTTCTACTGAATGACAAAAATTAACCATCTTTCATTTCTGATCCGGTTGTTGCCACTGAGGAAGGAAAAATGTAAACTGTAACTTATTCGTCAATAGGCTTTGTCCCTCTGACATGGAACAATTGAAAGGCGAATATCATTTGAACAAAATCGTAATGAAATGGTTCGCACAACAGTGTGTTGCAGAAGCAAAATCTCTGTCAGTTTCTGAATCATAACGTGGCATGAACGTTCAACTCTAGCCTTGGGCGTTTTCGTATTCCGACAGTAGCCTCCTAATAACTTTTTGCGGCAGAGAATGCAATTTGAAAAGTTCACTCAATGTTTTACGACACTTACCCGCAAAAAGAGATAGCATCTTGAAGCACATTAGTAGAACTGCGACTCGATTCATCGTGAAATTAAAACCACCAAGCTGACGATTGTCTTCACACTATATTAGGCCCACCTGTGGTTCGAGATCTCTCAGTAAATGAGAATGATTTCTGTCCAAGGCTTCAATTATACTAATGATCGACGGAATATACGCACAATATCCGCGCTGCATATACGCACAATGCCTGGTTGACGCCGTGTATAGCGAGTTACTCATTTACGCACTCTACGCAAAATACAACCAGATAACACCCCTTATTCAATTTATGAAAAACTTTCCCGTATGTAATCATCCGGCCAAAGAATATTACAGAGAAACAACCTAGGAATTGGAATGTCTTAAAATAGTACAGCCAATCCGCCCAAGCCAGGCCCAAATGATTATTTCACAAGTGTCTTTGAGCAGTAAATCGTCAGTAAAAAGTCAAATACCTTGGTTGTCTTTGCATTCTTTGCCTCAAACTTGAGATTCAAAGCTATCAAGGACGTGTATTTTTCTTTTCTTTTTTTTTTTTTGTCCTCACCTTGCCGCGATCTCCTAAGTTAGTTTTTGTTGTCCGTGGTCTAAATAAGTGAGAGATTTCTCATTTCTGTATCTAACATGAATAACGCATTCTTTTTTTCGAGTGTTCCAAACTTTGTCACATTAACGCCCTTTGGAAAACACAAGATTCACTTTCTTGTGATTGATATTTTTCGAAAAAGAATTTTTTTTTAATTTTCACCTCCGAGAGGCCCTTAAACCATCGAAAAATGTACTTCGCATTCTCGCGTGGCGAATGGAAACGGAATCAAATACCATGACTATTGCCATATATTAAAGATGATTTTATGACCCTTTCTTTGTATGAAAACGTTGTTGTAATTTCAAAAGATCTTTCCAATCTGAATTTTTAGTTTTTTTTTTCAAAATCACCCTCTAAAAGAGTTTCATCGCGACTATCATTTTTGCCATTTTTCAACGGTAAAAAAACCCTTCCTGCTGCATGGCTTTCGTTGTGCAAATGCTATTCCAGAGAGAGAGCAATCCTTTTTCTTTAAATTTATGACATAAAATTTTGGGGCAATTCAAACGGCAAGTACCCTGGTCCCAGAGGTTCTCTTCTCTCTACCGGAGTACGAGAATTCGGTGCGAAGCGCCGACCAACGAGCTGTAGAGCAGCGAGCGGAGAGAACCTCTGGTCAGGATCGTTGAGAATCTCACTTTCATGGCGCCAAGCTTCGGGTGACAGCCATCAATCACGCCCCTTTCCGACAACCAATCAGAGTAAAGTATTAAAATACCTCTGGGGTAGGTGTAGTGTTTTTAGTTGTATCTGGAGTGGGAGTGGGGAATATATTTTGTTTAGTGGCCGTATGTACAATATCTGTCAAAATAATTGCTACACGTGCCAAATGACAAGCTCGCATGTAGTACGAACTCCAACAAAAACCCCGATTAAAATCAACTTTCCTCGGGCAAACGATTATTGCCGATTTTGCAACGTAAACGTTAAGATAAATGGCTATTCTCAATTAAATATTTTCACAGAGAAGAAACGAGATTTTCTGCGCCGCTTTAGGCTTGTTGTGAACGCCAAAGTTGAAAACAATTCCAAGATCTCACAAGTGCTCTGTAAAAAGTTCGACGAAAACATTTGAACGAGTTCGCAACCCCAAAAGTAAAAGAAAGATTATTTCCACGACTAATGGTAGTGCTGAAAGGGACGAAGAAGCTGTATTCGTAGCGCAACCTCGGAATGCATCACCTACGGAGGTGAGAAGTTTGCAGTTATTGTATGTTGCTAGAAGTATGTGAGAATATTATTGACTTTCTTTGCTTCTCTTCTTAGGTACGCATTTACTATCCGTCTGGTCTAGTTAAGGAAATAGTTAGCGCAAAAAACGGTTTCAGCATTGTAAGACAAATTTGTTCACAAGAATACAATGGAGTGATAAATTCTGTGTGGAAGCATCCCGAACTCAAGACTAAGATAATCGACAAGACCTATGTGGAGATCAACAAAGAATCAATTGCACTGTGCAGCACCAAAGATCCATCGATACTGAGAAAAACGAAAGCAAGCGATTTAATCGAATTTTCAATTTCTGCACTAATTATTGCATTCCGAGGTTGCCCTACGAATACAATTTCTTCGTCCCTTTCAGCACTATCATTAGTAGTTAATGTCCCTTCCTGCCTTACTAGTTTCCTGAACGTAGGACTCCATAATGATGGATTTGCAATGGCCACCAAAGTGTTGCATATGTTTTATACCATGGAGTTATGTTAAACCATATTGATGCCCATATGAAGTCTTTCATTAAGACTGGAGAGTGCAGAAGAAAGGAAAGGTCACATCAAAAGGAATATAGACAGCATTAGTCTATAATGAAATTTCTAATAATAATCATCATAATAATAATAATAATATAATGAAAATTTATTGATTTTAATAATTTAATAATAATAACAATAATAATAGAAACTTTATTTGTGTTTTTAAATGTACAATTGTAAATCTCACTACATATAGGCAATTTACAAATGCTGCTTGAGATTGGCTTATTCAACACACACAAAAATCAAAATTGCATCAAATCTGGGTTGTCCCGATTCCTATTTCTACAACAAAAGACGTAATATGTTGCTCTAATACCTATATTTATCATTTTATTGATTATGTAAAGTTGCTGCTTTTTGTCATTGCCTATGTCATTCATCATGCCTAAGAACATAGAGCATTCATCTGAGAAAACGCCATGGGAGCTTATGAAGAGATTTACAAATTTCACACATCTGAAAGTTCTACTCATTTCGTTAATCATTTATTATTTATTTATTTAATCACTTTCACCAGAGTGTGGTGAGGGTCGCACAACAGAGCGAGGCTCCAAATTAAGTGCGCCCTATATCCCACCCATCCCACCCCAGGGGAGGACATCCATCACACAGTAATCTCGTGTGTGGGAAATTAACGTCTCCTACCCCATCCCTGCAGGAGACGGGACCTCCATTTATTCGTCCCTATCCGAGAAGACTAGAATATCTAACCATTTCTTGATGTTATAGAATGGTAGCAAATTCTTCTCAATTATTTTATCAAGTTCTGATATTTTTGTTGCACAAGTTAGATTCGAAACCAACTGTTAATTCTAGAACACATAGGCACTTGGACTGGGTTAGGAAAAGAAGATCTGGGCGATAATTTTCACCAGTTATTATTGAAGAATTTAGAAAACCAGTAACATCTTCTGCATAGAGTGAGGAGCTAACATTAATTACAGGTTGAAGGGACGTGGCAATGAAGTTAAGGATTGAGTCGTGTCTCCAGGTAAAGCGATCAAGGCATTGTTGACAACCAGCGACAACATGAAAGAGTGACTCAGGATTAAGGCAAAAGGAACAATCAGGACTTTGTGATAATCCCCATCTTACCAAATTCTTACGTGTAGGAAGAGAGTTGTTGATGTAGCGGATGGTAAAGTTGTAAATGTTCTTCGGTAGATGAGACTGGGCCACTAATAATGATAATGATAATAATAATAATAATAATAATAATAATAATAATAATTTCAGAAGACTATCCGTGATCTGGACGAGCCCACTATCTGATTTTAACCGTGTCCTTGCTACAAACCAGTTTGCACTTCCGGCACTCACATACCCCATGTGGACCCAGCATTGGCCACTTGCTGAACTGCGTGACATCGACAGACAAATAAGAAAGATCATCTGCGAAAATGGAGGGCGTCATCCACTTAGTTCCATAGCGGTGCTATATCTACCTAGGGAGACAGGAGGACGAGGACTACGAGCCATTGAACAAGAGTGTAAGCTGATCAAGGTCAAAGCAGCAGTTAAGCTCTATGAAAGTCTAGACCCCAAGATGAAATCTGGGAAACAGTTTGAAGAATGTGTTATAGTCAAGGGATTCTCCTCTCTTATCACTGACTCGAAGAAGTTTGCATAAGAACTGGATATAACTCTGAACTTGAATACCACTGAACCATCATGTAGCCCAACAGAAGAACCAGAGATAGCTACCAAAGATATGCACACCAAGAAGCATATAAAGAAAGTTGTAAATGAGAAACTAGTAAAAAAAGTCGAAGATCAGCAGTGGCAAGGAAGTCTTTTAAAAGCAAGATGGCAAGATGATCAACTGAGCCTTGAAAATTGTTTTGCATGGCTTAATAAATGGCAATGTGCTCCTACCCACTGTATCGCAGGCATCATGGAACTGTACGAACAGCTCACACCAACAAAGGTCTACATGGCCTACAAGACTGGAACAACGGACAAGAACGATGTCAAATGTAGAATGTTTGGCGAAGGTCCTGAGAGCATGGCACATGTACTTGCTGGATGTCCATCATTAGCTCAGTCCAAGTACTTAGAAAGGCACAATTTTGCTTTGAAAGTGTTCTTCTTTGAGATGCTCAAAGACCTAGAGCTCGCTAATAGTACTCCGCCATGGTTCTCAGATGTGAAGCCCAAACCTCTTTATAAGTCACCTGATGCTGAGGCATACTGGGATATACCAGTATATACTGATCATACATACGTACAATCTAATCGTGTGGATGCACGTTTCATCGACCACAAAAACAAGAAGGTACTTATGGTGGAAATGAGCTGCCCTTGGATCAACAACAGAGACAAGAAAGACAAAGAAAAGACCAAGAAGTATGGAGCACTTAGACTTGAGCTGACAAAACAACACCCAGGATACAAGATCTCACAAGTAAACGTCATTATAGATGTACTTGGAGGATGGTCTACAGCCATGGAAACTGAAATGAAGGGCTTCTTTAATTTGGTACAAGATACAAAGAAATATTGCTGAGAATGCAGAAAGTTGTATTAAGTAGCACTCTGAACATTGCAAGATCATTTAAACTGGTTACAGCGTAAGAATTTTAATGACATTATGATTTGGTTTTTATGCACAGGATTTTATGGTCATTTTAAGTTAAGGATATTTTAAGAACTGAACAGTAAATCATGAACATTAAAAAAAAAAAAACATCTTAGTATTGGGCCAATTGACACTTTTATCGTTTTATATTGATCATTTATATTTAAGTGGTATTAGATATTATTATAGTTAACAGTCCTGTCATGCAGACAGGTTACGAATTTTCGCCCTATCTTGCTTAGCTCACTAGCATCCAAACGTGTATACTGCATAATAATAATAATAATGTCATTCAGTACTAAGGAACATGCAGAAAGTTGTAGTCTCTAGCTCCTTTAACATTGCCAGGGCTTTCAAGGTCCTATCGGACTGAGTTCTTCAAACGACGTTAGCTTCAAGCATAGGTTTTTAATAGGTCGATGGGACATTTATCTCCATTTTAGGGTCTAGGGGTCTACCATCTTACAACTTTTAGGTTTTATTGGTGTCAGGACTTTCCAGGTCCTGTCAGACTAAGTTCCCTAAATGACGTTAGTTTCAAGCATAGTTTTAATAGGTTGATGGGACATTTACTTCCTTTTAGGGTCTAGTGTATAAAATTTTAAAAAGTTTAGCTTTCATATATGTAGCAGTGACAATCAAATAGGCTACACCATGGCACCCAATACCAATTTTATTGGTAATCTGAAGCATTCAGAAGTGTATACTATGATGATAATGTCTTGTATTTAGACACAATATTTTTACAGGTGATCATGTGTAATATAACTCAGACAGACTAAAATAACGATAACCAAAATAAGACCACAGTGTAATACTAATACGGACTAAACTATTTACATTTTCTGTTTACAATATTTACATTCTTATTGTCCTTTCCTTTATACTGCTTAATTTGAAACATACATGTAACATAACATTTTGCTGCAGAATCGTTTTTATTTAGACACTTACCACTGTCTTACAACATGCGCTTCATCGACGGCAATGGCACAGTTTTTTGGAATATACAGGGTTCATCAGCATAAATCTCCAGCGTTCGTTCTTTAACCACGCTTCAGGGGATCCGTAAACTAAGGAATATTTGCCGCTTTCAACACGAGTGCGTTTACCATCCTGAAGTGAACTTATGTTAGCTGCTTTTAGCCCTAGCTCCCTCAAATGGGACACTGGGTCGTTCATAAGGCTTAACCCAATGGTGAGACAACGACGACGATATGACCAGGCTCTAGTGAGGTAAGATCAAACACGAGTGGTAGTGCTTCATACAGGAGAGATTTACCGAAACCAGTAGGAATATTGACAAATACATCCTTTCTTTCCTCAACTATTTTCCTAATTCCCGGTTTTTGCTGCGCATTTAAACTAGGAATTCGAAATGCATTACTAACAACATAAGACGCTTCTTCAAAGGACGCCATTTTGAAAGCTTTGAACTCCAAGATAAAACAAACAATATGATTGGTTAGACTACTTTGGCGCACACAGTTCTCAACATATGTAACCCAAATAGTGATTGGTTGAAGTAGCGGAAAGGAATGTTGTTCGAATGTGAGCAGCCGTTTGTGGGGAGGAGCGTTGCGTGACGAGACTAAAAACGGCAGCGAGGGAGACTAGGGTCCAAAGCAGACAAGAACATTCTCAGGTAAGTATGATCCACGATCCTCGCAGTAGATAGCGCTATTTATGCAATAGCGAAAATCAGACCTGAAAAAAATCAGGCCTGTACGGGACTCGAACCACTGACCTCTGCGATACTAGTGCAGCGCTCTACCAATTGAGCTAACAAGCCAACTGGGAGCAGGCCGTTAAGTTGATTCGTAATAAACCCTTGAAAGTGATAAATGAGATACAATGAATATATGAAGTTCATATATTTTGAACTGCGGTATTAGATACGTATGATGCACGATCCTCGCAATAGATAGCACCATTTATGCAATAGCGAAAATCAGACCTGAAAAAAATCAGGCCTGTACGGGACTCGAAAATAAATGAACTTCATATATTCATTGAATCTCATTCTCAGGTAAATCCAATAATCGCTAAAAGAATAAAAGCTTTGTACGGTTTTCGAAAAAAAAAAAAATGACGAAAAAACAAAATCAATCTGGGGGCAGGAGCCGATCTCTTGTTGCCTGACTTTAAACATCGCGTCTAAGCACTGTCTCTGGGAATCACTAAACCTCGTAGCCTCCTTAGTGGATCTTAGGGCCCACCCTTGTGGAAGAACCTCAGTTGTTACCGGGGATTGACTTGATTCAGCCTTCATGGATGGCAGGTTATTCGGCTCACAGAGTGGTTTATCACAGTATAATACTTTGACCTTGTCTATAAGACTTTCTCTGGCCGTTAGAAACTCACATTGCCTGATGCCAAAATTGCACTTGCAAGGATCCCATGCCGACCAAATTCTTCAGATCCTAGGCTGTCTGGTTTTTAGCTATAAATATTTTTCATTTCATCACGGAGGCCTACGGCTTTTTTCCAGGTAATAAGCACCTAATGGGAGGGAGGTTTGGGATTTGGCGAGATGGAAAGATTCTCTTTTTTTTTTTTTATTCCTAACAGGAGATCGGCTCCTAGCCGAAGATTGATTTTGTTTATTTGTTTATTTGTTTTCGTTTTCTTTTGTTTTTCTTTTTGTTGTTGTTTTTTTTCGAAAAGCCCACACTGCTTTTTTTTTTTTTTTTAGCGATTATGGGATTTACTGGGGAATGTCTTAGTCTGCGTTGGACCCAAGCCCAAGCCCAAGGCCAAGCCCAAGTCCAAGCTAAAACCCCCCACCCCCACCCCCTTACCTGGGTCTAGTCAAACAAGATGTCACGCAATCTAGTTTAGCTAAGGGATTTTGGTCTTTTTTCAACAACATGTGTATAAGAGGTGAGTAAATGTTTGTTCTATTCTTCCATCATTACTTTAACGATTTATTTCCGACATAATACGAACATTTTGATTAATACTTTTCGTGTTTAGATAAATAGTACAAGCCATGCTTCAAAGTAAACAAATGCGCAGGTACGGGAAGGATGTCAAGAGGTTTACAGCTCAATTTCGCACAATAAACGTGCTTTTCCTTTCAGATAATTGCTATTACGAAGTCATAATCGTTTGTTTAGTTTTTTAACTGGTAGGAAAGGATCGAATTCTCGAAGTATTTAAACTGCTGTCCAAGTTCACTCGCGTACTGCTTGAAATCGTCATTGCAACCGCAAGTTCAAAAGTTGTAAATTTCACGCAAGGCGGTGCCTTTGATGTTTTCAGTTCTCAAAACTTGCCGTTTGAATTGCCCCAGAATTTTATGTCATATATTTAAAGAAAAAGGATTGCTCTTTCTCTGGAATAGCATTTACGCACGTGCGTACTTGAAGTGACCAGAAAAATTTGAAAACAATTTTGTGTTTGCACCAAGTTTGCTTAAAATGAGGGCAAGACGCTTTGATCTTTGCTTGTATTCACACAACTATTTCAAACAAGAAATAAAGAACGCAGTATTTTTCGCTCAGTTTACTTAGGTTTCTAGATCATATGTACTTGTGCGTACTTGAAACAATGACCACGCTACGCGCCTGGGAAAGTCTAATCCATAGTGACAATTAAACACGTAATTGTTTTGGGAAAATACCGTTAAAACTATGACAAGATTTACTTGTTTGGGAACTTCTAAAATTAAAGAAACGGACATTAATGTGGCAGTCGACACAAAAAGTAGATTGAATTTGTTCATGTTTTTTTCGACCTCGGCCGAAAGAGCAACCACATGCACGGCAAAAAACAAGATTATCGACCACATATGCTTTATGCAAATGTTTTACGCAAACTTTATCTGAGTCAGCAAAACCAGCCCTTCCATAACAAACCCTCCATTGATAAGTTCGAGTTAGGCCTTTTGTGACGGCGCGTATGTTTTCAGTGAATGAGTGATACAGAAAACACTCCTTACTTTTAATGGTAGGAAAAATTTCCCACTCCCGCTTACGACTTTCGTAACTTCATATCTTCAACTGGATGCATGGGTTTACAGGGCTTTTCCGAAAACGTGGAGTGCGGAGTGCGGAGTGCGGAGTCTAACAAAAAAATTAAAAAACAAATTAAAAGAATAATTATATACATAGATAAATTAGAAATAAAAATTTAAGAAATAAAAATAGTAGTTATTAACAAATTCACGCCGCCTGAAGTGGACTGTTCATATGGTATATTAAACTCAAGAATTTCAAAGTTAGCAGTTCACTTTTACCATTTATTACCAGCTTTAAATGAATATATTGAGTACGTTTATCCCCGTTACATGCCTTTCCATGTCAAGTGATTGAATGCCTGGGCTAGTGGAGACAACTCATCCCTCAGCCTCTTCCAGGCGTTCGGTTAGTTGAGTCATAGCTCGGAAAACAGTGAGCGAAAAAATCGGGAAAAAGTGCTTTTTTTACTCTGTTTTGCGTTAAAAGCCTTCAAGTACTGTGTATCAATTTAAATTTATTTCTACCTTGAAATCAGTAATTTTCTTCCAGAGAAGATATTAGATTCTAGAAGAAAGAAAGAATACATGGCCGCAGTCACGGTAGTTGCACGTGGAATTGACGAGACAACTGAACCCTGTACCGTTAAATGGCTTTTTTGGGAAAACATTTATTTTTTATAATTTGATTTCTCAAAGTGCAACTTTACCTGTGTATTGACTTGTTTCTCTATTTGTCAATCTACATTTTTCATCTTACTATTTTTCAGCGCTGAATGTCTTTCAATGTTTTAGTTTAAGGTTTGCGAAGACTTTAGGACGCGCAGTTGACAAGTTGTGAGAATGGTTCAAGAGTGAATTCACACGGGCAGTTTATTTTTGAAAAGCAAAGCTTGAGATTGTTTCGAGGCAGTACGGCTTTCCAGCAAAACCGAAGGTATAATTTCTCGCATTTTTTAGACATGGTCAAAACTGGGCTGTTTTTTACTTTTTTTTCCGTAAAAGTGAACTGCTAACTGTGAAAATCTTGAGTTTAATATACCATATGAACAGTCCTTTTTAGGCGGCGTGAATTTTTTAATAATTATTATTTTTATTTCTTAAATTTCTATTTCTATTTAATCTATGTATTTAATTATTCTTTTAATTTTCTTTTTTAATTCTTTTTTTAGACTCCGCACTCCGCACTCCGCACTCCGCACTCCGCACTCCGCACTCCGCACTCCGCACTCCGCACTCCGCACTCCGCACTCCGCACTCCGCACTCCGCACTCCGCACTCCGCACTCCGCACTCCGCACTCCGCACTCCGCACTCCGCACTCCGCACTCCGCACTCCGCACTCCGCACTCCGCACTCCGCACTCCGCACTCCGCACTCCGCACTCCGCACTCCGCACTCCGCACTCCGCACTCCGCACTCCGCACTCCGCACTCCGCACTCCGCACTCCGCACTCCGCACTCCGCACTCCGCACTCCACATTTTCGGAATAGCCCTATTCGATGACAAGATTGACATGAGGGACAGCATCCAACACTTTTATTGGTGCAAACATGCCCCGATGCTGTAATTTGATTGGCGCGAGATACATATCCAAATGCGGCGATCTGATTAGCGTGAGCAAAATACCACACGCTACCGTAGAGTTTATTTCTCTTCAAATAAAAAAATATAATAATAACTCAAAAAAGATAAAAGCCGATCAGTAACTATGCGGACCTTCGAGGGAACAGCATCGAATGCTAGTGCCTCGAAATTTACCGATGACAGCGCACCAAAACCCGAACGAACGACTTCGTCCACTGACGAAGATCAGCAGTTTACTGGTCGAAACTTCGTGATCAAAACAACGGATACATTAACCTGACTCTTGCATCGAGAGATAACCGTTCATTTATATATTTAGCCGCGATGAACAATATCATTTTCTGTTAAAATAAAAAGAAGAAAACAAACTTTATTTTCTTCCTGTGAGAATGAGCAACATTTTTGTACAACGACTCGCTTTAATTTGAAAATAGGCCAACATAAGAAAATTCAGAAATGGGCTGTTGCGGACATAAGCAAAAGGCAGATGTGTAACTCGATGATTTCTCCCAGCATATCTTTATTAAATCCTAGGACCTGAGTTAGCGTTAACGGCGAAGAGTCGATAGAACGATAACCAGGAATAACGAAACAATAAAAATCACCCTGTATACTTCATCTTTGAAAATGTGGACACAATTCGGTACAAGATCACGAAAAGTTAGCAATGAAAGTTGAAGTCTGTCCTCTCAGTAACGTGTTACTTCAGTTTTAACGGCGCTGTACGCTGCTACAGTGATGGGGAAGATTCTAACGAAACTGTGGTGCTACTTCGGTGGAGGTTACAAATGAAGATAATTTGTTTTTAGCAACTGAGTTAATAGAAACAAGTATAATATAAACTCCTCTACAAAGAGTCTAAAGATGATCTTCGAGCTTGCGTCCTTCGCCCTTTCGGCTTACGCTCGAAACTTCTTCTTTAGAAACTCGTTAACTTGTCAACTCAGTTGACGAAAGAAAATAATTTGTTTCCGGAGCTTTTGTCAGGGCCTTGAACGTGTTTTAAGGCATAGAACAATAGTTTCAAGAACATATGTTGACGAAACATAACACTGCGCGCGGAATGAGGAAAGTTTTAAGTCCGTCTAAATCCTACCGAAAAGTCCACCATCCCTGAGTTTTGTGGTCGCTTTGCGCGTCCTTGTTCATCCCTATGATACAAACTGTCTTGACCTGTTTTCCAGTTTCATAAATGTTATCACTGAGACGCTTTCAGACTTTTTATTATTATGATAATGAATTTTCAACGTAGTAAATTCTTTGGTCGTTCTAGCGACGTCATTCGTTATGCACGACGTCATCCAGATATTGTACGTGAGTAGCGCGAACAGCGTTCAAATATTGCACAGTGATTGAGAGTTTCGTCGATTATTCTAAAACATAAATCAGTCCCATTTAGAAACTTAATAAGCCGTTATATGATAGCCCATTTAGAAAGAGATCCCGATACACAAGGGGAGAGAGTGCATTCAGAGTGAAGTCGTCAGCTTGGTATTTTTAAAGATGGATCAAATCGCAGCACTACTAATGTGTATCAAAATACTATCTCTTGCTGCGGGTAAGTGTTGTAAAAAATCGAATTGCGTGACTTTTGAAGTTACTTTCTCTGTATGGCGAGGCTACTGCTGAAATACCCTGACGCCAAGGGTTAGAGTTGAAAGTTTGTGTTACGTTTATTAATTAATCGGAAATTGACATGAATCTCGCTTACTATACACTGATATTGCGAATCGCTTGTGAAGGATTTTGTTGAGTTGAATATTTAACAAGGAATTGTTCTATGCGCGAGGGACAGTCTTAGCAACGAGTAAACTACAGTTTAAAATTTTCTTTTTCAGTAATGACAACCGGATCTAGATCGAAACGTTTCCATATTATTACCAGAAAAGACCTTCAATGTTTGATAGCTTTGCGTGTCTCAGATAATTTGCGTATGATAAATACTGCTAACTTAAATTTCACACCGTTGTCAGGAAGAGTGCTGTTTCGCAATAAATTATTGGATTATTTCACCGTCGAGTCGATCACCACCAAAATCTCACTTACTCGCCGCTACAACGTGAAAGTGTGTTTAGAAAAGTTAGAAAGTCAATTACAATCATGAATTGATCAACAAATTCTGGGTCAGAGCATCTCTAAGTGGAAATTTACTTGCTATGGAGCATCAAAACAAACGTGTTCACAAGCGTGGCGCATTATGATTACATTCACGTCTCAATGGAACATAAGTTCACAAAACTTGTTCGATTTTCCCATTCGTCAATTTTGGTCCCAAAAATCGATTTGTGGGCGAAAATAATTCTTAGCTAAAATTTTCTGCAGCGGAGTTTGATCCTAAATTTCACCATCCGAACGTTTTATAGAGATGTTAATTGCATGACTGCGCAATATTAAAAACAGGATAACGGCCAAGTAGCTTCAATTTTTCCTTGACATTTCCCATCCCTTGCACTTCTTACACCTAATCTACTCCGCAACGGATTAGAAAAAGTTATTTGAATACCGCTCCAAGACCTGTTCCTATAATTAATTTTAGAACGCTAATGAATACCTTTTCAAGGCGAAGTTTATGTTAATCCCTCTGTAATAGAAAAGAAATTTACCGTTGTTTAAACTGAACGTTAAAGAAGGAAATAAAAAAAAATTGACTATCTTCTAATTCTTGGCATTCACAGATACGTTGATCTCGAAAATAGTGTTTAAGACTAGATTTTTTCTTTCTAAAACTGTTATTCGTTTTTTGATGTCGGGAATCGTAAACATATAATTAAATTGACATTATCAGGGAGAAAACATCAGTAGGGGTTCAGCCTTTGAAACATTTTCATTACAAATAATTGGTTCTTATAATTTTTTTTTATCAGAAGTGGTTGTGCATCTAAACGGGAAGTTTTCAGTTCTGCTGATGGTAGTCTATTCGAAAACCGTTTTGCGATGGTAGATACACTTTCTTCCAAATGCAAGCACTCAATTTGAAAAGCCGGTTGAGTCATTCGTGTATATGTAAATAAAGTTTAGTGAGTGCAAACTGAGAAATAGCAATTACCATAGGTCAGAATAAAGAATTCATTTGTATTTACAGGTTTCAGTTTTAATTCTCAACGAGGGGTCTAATAATAAGAAAACATATTAACAGTTTGTAGAAACATAACTACATTTAATTTTTTCGCTGTTCTCATTCAAGAAAAACCCCACCATTAATAGATTACAAACAGTTTGTAACAGGGCCGTAGCTAGCATAAGGCAAAACGAGGCAATTGCCTCGTCTTGATTTTGACTTTTTTTTTTAATTTGTTTTCTTGAAGATTGACTTTTCTGAAGAAAAATGCCACGAAAAATCCTTAAAAGAGCATTTCTGAACTTCTAGATTTCAAAATTTTCTGGGGGGCATGCCCCCAGAAGCCCCTAGCGGCTCGCGCCTTCTGCGCTCGAAAATTGCCTCGTCTTGTCCTGAAGTCTGGCTACAGCCTTGTGTAATCTACTAGTTTTTAATTACAGTTATTGTATTTTCCAGTTTTAATTTTTCCATTATATTGAGGTAGCCAAGTAGACCTCTCACAGCTTTTAGGAAAAGAATGCTCGCATCTTCCAAAGGAAACGCAGTTTTTCTAATTTTCATTCGTTTGAGCCAATGTAATTTTTTTTTTTAATTTTTTATCGGGTTTTCAAAGGTTTGAATCATTCTTAAATTATGTCTCAGTTCGCTTATCTTCATCTCCCGTTCCTTTTCTTTTATTAATGAACGTACTCGCTTTTACTAGGTTGTTCAGGTTCTACGAACTCCTCATTTGAACATCTCATCAGAGCGGACCTCCTCGACAATTACGACATCAAGGTCCGCCCAGTGCTGAGAGGCAAAAAGGAAGTTAAAGTCCAGTTTGCTTTAAGAATCAGCCGACTTGTCAAAGTGGTAAGCAAAGTCTACTTTTGGAAAGTTCCAGCTATACTGCACTCTTTTTTTTTCAGAGTGTTGTTAGATACAATGAATATATGAAGTTCATATATTTTGAACTGCGGTATTAGATATGTATGATGCACGATCCTCGCAGTAGAGAGCGCTATTTATGCAACAGCGAAAAAAAATCAGGCCTGTACGGGATTCGAACCACTGACCTCTGCGATACTAGTGCAGCGCTCTACCAATTGAGCTAACAAGCCAACTGGGAGCAGGTCGTTAAGTTGATTCGTAATAAACCAGCGATGATAAATCAGATACAGTGAATATATGAAGTTCATATATTTTGAACTGCGGTATTAAATACGTATGATGCACGTGCATCATACGTAGAGTGTTGTTAGTTGTGTTTAGTTCGGAATAAAATTCAAGCGATATCAGCGAGTAACTAGATTGTCTATAGATACAAGAGGGCGCTCTACATACGCTAAGGAGACTGGGGAATACTTTGTTTTCTAAAACATCATTATGAGCGGGTTCCCTTTCCTCGCGCTGTTATCTCTATATCACAACAGCCAGCTCTCTCATTTGATATATTAACGTCTCCTTGCTCCAAACAGGATAATCAAGAACAACTACTAATTCTGGACACTTGGGTTATACAGGTAAGCGCATGAACCAAATAATGACCAGTTGCACTGGGCGTTGGGATCAAGGTACATTCCATTGGGTTTTCCTTTCCCGTGGAGGAATCTGATCATATATAATTACTGATGAAATAGTTCCTTTTGACATGCAGATAAACGCACGAGCTTCAATTTAAGCAGTTCCTGGGTTTTTTCTAAGCTTCTTTCCTGCAATTGCTTAATTGCAGCTCAGGATGTTCTACTTTAGCTTGGTGTAACGTTAGCTGTAATTATCTTAATGTATAAAAGCGATAGGATGTACTATGATGTACTTTTCCTCCTTTGCAGAGATGGGACAACGAATTCTTAACTTGGAATAGCAGTGATTATGGAGACGTA
This sequence comes from Stylophora pistillata, assembly GCF_964205215.1. Taxonomy (NCBI): domain Eukaryota; kingdom Metazoa; phylum Cnidaria; class Anthozoa; order Scleractinia; family Pocilloporidae; genus Stylophora; species Stylophora pistillata. The sequence goes on from NC_142532.1 coordinate 15,962,780, forward strand.
GATCGTGTACGTTCATTTTGCTCCTAGTGAAATCTGGGTTCCGGATATAGCCCTGTTTAACAAGTAAGAATATTTATTTTGTTTAAGCGTGTGGCTAGGGTTTTGAATCTCAGTCCCTTTAAAAGGATTGGACAATCATATCCTTGAGAATTTTGTCGAAATTAGTCGATAGAAATGGGAAATAGTGGGAGAAAAGTGACTGACGTATGACTAACATTTTTGTGAATATTCAATCAGTTAGAAATTGAGTTTAAACAACTACACAAAATCTTATAGCATTCATATATCTTTTATCAAAATATTTCTTATTTATTTAAAGCTGTAACAATTGTGGATGAGTGACCGCTCTGATGGCGGGGGTGGGGTGGGGTGGGGTGGGGATTTGGTCCACTACCCGTAGAGGTCATTTTAACATTTAATGTTTTTCTTTCGTCACAAAAATGTACAAATACGTCCAAAAAATTTTATATATAAAAATAAAAGAAAATATGTCCCAAAAAAAAACAACAGAAAAACAAAGAAAATAAGTTAGATGCCAGTTGACTTATAGTAGGGGTAGCTCGCTTACAGTTAACAAATGGTAAACACCACAGCGTACACTATTGAGTTATGGATGCACGCGGGAGGTTGCTAAGCACGAAAGAAGCGTAAGAGTCGCTCGAGGCGATAGCCGAGAGCGACTCTAGCTTCTTGAGTGCTTAGCAAACCTCCCAAGTGCATCCATAACTCAATAGTGTACGCTGTGGTGTTTACCATTTGTTTTATAACATAACATTAACACATTGTAGCTAAAGAGTTCCCTTTTGTTTAACAAATCTTACGTGACCATAAAAAAAAACAAGCGCGCGCGGAAAAATAGTCTTTGCATTTGCTCACGTCAGCAGCGTACACCCATGGGCAAATGGGGGACGCTAAATTGACCAATCAGAGCGCGCGCTTTACTTTGGTTATGTTATAACACTTATTTGTTTACAGTGGTGATGATGATATCAACTTGGCTGGTGGACCTGGCAAGTTTGTTACCGACATTGCTGTGGACAGTAAAGGAAAGTGTTCTTGGGGTGGACCAGCAACGTTTAAAGTCAGTTGCAGAATGAAAATAGACCAGTGGCCATTCGATCAACAACAGTGCGAACTTGCATTTGGCTCGTTCAGCTATGGGGAAAACCTTCTGAAGATAAATTTGTTCAAAGACCAGAGTAACTTTGCAAGTGAGGACTTTGGCAGCTGTTATAGTTAAATCTTTCAGTAACAGCCACTGGTTACTTAAGGTTGAAAAACCAGCTGGAGATTTAATGGAAAGACTGAAACTAGTTGCAAAATGTTCCAGCTCAGCTAACCAGCTCAGCTAATCATGGAATAGTATTTTGTGTAGCTTGTGTAATTTGATGCGGCTGGTTGCAGTTTGATGAAGTTGGTTTTGCTTAGCGTAGATCAGTGAATTTTGCTATAGTTTAGCCTAGTTTGAGTGTAGTTTAGTAAATATGGTGTAGTTGTTGTAGTTTGATATAGTTAGGAAAGGTTATAGAGTTGGTATAGTTTGGTACAAATGAATAAAGGCTGATAGTTTCGAAAGAAACTGTCTGGGGCTGCGTCGGTGGGAGTAACGAAATAATTTGGATATATCAACAAAGTTGAAATGGTAAATTGGCCACCGTAACGCTAGAAACGTCAGCTTTTGTAATCGTTACGGTGGCCAATTTACCATTTCAACTTTGTTGATATATCCAAATTATATAGTTTGGTACAGTTTAGCCTCGTTTTTGTAGTTGGTATGGTTTGGTGTTGTTTGTTTAACTGATGTGGTAGTTGTTATAGCTGGTGTAGTAGGTTTATTTTAGTGTGGCAGGATAATTTGGTTTTATCAACCGAGTTTATAATGTAAACTGGCACTGTAAGGAGTTTCTAAGCTGAAGTTCCGAGCGTAAGTCCTTCGTCAGAGCGAATGATTTTTCAAACGTCAACTTAGGAATTCTTTACGGTACACGTGGCCAATTTATCAACTCAGTTGATAAAACCCCACTTCCTTGTTATACTCCCCCACCGACAAAGAACCACAGTTTCCTTAGAAATTTTCCCTTTTTATTCATTTGTTTTTTTGTGTAGTTTGGTGTGATTGGTGTAACTGATGTTGTTTGGTGACGAAAACAACACCAAACCACTTCAAAAGACGCTAACCCAGGCGACACTATACGTGCTTCTACTCCGAAAATCGGCACCATTACACCGAATTCGTCAAAGTTCACCAAATCTTCAAAATTTTAAGCAAGTATATGAACGATAACTGTTTTAAGACGATATTTATTTGAATTTTACCCCACAATCTCTTTTTAGATCGTTTCGTCGAGAGTGGAGACTGGGAAATCAAAAACATCACGGCCGAAATATCAACAACTGATCATGGCGACTGCTGCCCGTTTAACTTTAGCGAAGTGGTTTACACCTTAACTATGGAACGAAAGTCACTGTACTACATGTTCTACCTCACTATTCCTTCCGTTTTACTGACGGTCCTCGCACTGAGCAGTTTTCTAATCCACGTTGAGAGCGGAGAACGTATTGGCTTCGTGACAACGGTTCTACTGGCCATGACGGTGTTTCTGCTCGTCATCCCCTCCTTCCTGCCCGTCACTTCGGATGGACTTCCGATCTTGGGTGTCAATCTCCAAGCTTCTATGATAATCATTGCGTTAGTGTTATTCGCCAATATATTTGTAGTGAGAGTGTACTTCAAGGAAGGAACACCCCCAGGATGGATCGAAAGATTTTGCGACTTCTGCAGTATCAAGAAGGGAAAAAGAGTGAGGAAAATTAATGTATCGCGGCCTGATAGTGGGTCTTCTGTGGCTCCTGGACGTTCCGCGGTAACCGTAAACGGTGTTGAGATGACAGAGCCAAACCACAAGAACTCAACATTGGATGATAGGAAGGACGAGGAACCAGAATACTCGTGGAAAAGAGTGGCCAAAAAAATGGATTACATGTTTCTTTTGCTTTTCCTCATCATTGTGGCTGTGGCATATATTGTCACATTTGTAACACCGATGTAGACCCCAATCAGATCATTTCAGAACTGTTGAAGGGACTAGTGACTAGTAGACCCCATTAAAACTGGGGACGAGTTTATTTTGGCCATCTTGTGTAGCTCGACTCATTCCCAGTCCTATTGGGGCCTTGTAGTCTCTAGTCCCTTCAATTGTCACCATACTCCTTGATGTGCTGAGAATCCAAAGTTGATGATAGCGTCTCCTAATTACTTTGTTCGCAAGTGATCAGAGCGCGTGAAACGTTTACATAAGTAAGTAAGTAAGTAATTTATTTAAACACGCAGACACCTAAAAGTTAACAAAACTCGATAGAAAGTGCATGGGTATGAAAGAAAAAATTAAAAAAAACCTAAGTTAAAAACTTGGACTTAACTAAGATTTCATACTTGTACAAGACAAAACCTAGTATAAATATTCCAAGTTAAAACTTTGAAAGGCCTGTTTAAACATCTTAAGATTTTCGGATTTTCTAATATAGAGTGGAAGTTTATTCCATAGTTTGCTAGTACTGAAAGAAAAGGATTTATGCCTCCACTCATTGTTGAAATGAGGCTGAAACAAGTTGCTTCCCTTACCCCCTAGATTATAACATACATCTCTTATACTCAGAAATTCAGCAATGTAGGGCTTTGGACCTGTAGAGTTAAGACATTTGTAAATTAACACCAAAGCTTGGTAATAACGACGGTGCTTAGAAGTATTCATTCCCACATGACTCGGTAGAATTTCGTAACTTTCATTCTTAGTCCTAAATAAAGTTCCTAAGATACAATAGTTAGCATCATCGAGTCTGTCGCTCCGCACCTTACCAAGATAAATTAGAACTGTATTACCGTATTCTAAATGTGGAACTATAAACGATTTATATAGGAGAATTATAGTGTTCACGGAAATAAAGCGAGATATTCGTTTAAGAGCTGATATCTTGGATTAAATTATTTGTAACTGTGCTGAAATATCATCCTTGTAAAAGATCTTCCAATCCAGCGTTACTCCAAGAATCTTAAAGGAAAGTAAGCTTTACTTCGATCTCCATGCCGTTGATGAAAAGTTAGGTCATACTTGTATGTTGATGAGCCCAGGATAATTTTTTGTGTCTCAGTCTTTTTTTGAAGAGTAAATTTTGATTGAACCAGGTAGACAACGCGGAAAAGTTTTTATTGACCATAAACTGTAGAGCCCAAGACGAAGCATCAGAGTTATGTCCAGTAGTGTCATAGGCATATAGTCTTAGTGTCATGTTCGGGACGCTGTGGTTCATCAAATTGACGTCTAAGAAGAATCTAGTTTACCTGATATAACGTACCACCCAGACCAGTATCGTGAACCTTTTGACTCCCAAGATGTCATTAATAATTCTCTGTACTGTCTGCCATACGATTCTTATGATGTTCGTTCGGAGAATTTGGATCTGGATCAACTAATGATCGCTTTATTGACATTTATCTCTGTTCTCATTGCCTATCTGCTTGATATTATGTTGATATTGTAAGGAGAAATTCTATCTTGGTCACTCATGAGCGTTGTAGGGCTAATTAAGACCGCCATGGTATTTTCCCAATTGTTTTGTTGACTGCTTAGGCGCAAACTGTGTGTTTATCTATTTAATTTTTTTAGCGCCAGTTGCTGTGATAGTACACGACAGATTTACGATGTATGATTAACCTGAAAATAATATCCCGATAAAGGGATGGTAAATAACTAAAACTGGCGGTAAGATCCATCTAGGTCGTCTGTAATTCCAGCAAAAATCAGAAATGAACGCTCTGCTATGTGATGTGTGTTCTTACTTCGCATCGTCTTTTGAAATATCCAGCCTCGCTCCACGTTTGTTGCGATGCTGGGAATAAAATGATTTTACCATTATTATCAACCAATCGATGACTTGGAGTTACCGACTGAGTTGATAGTGTAACTTTAAACTGGCCACCGTAAAAAGTTTCCAAAGCTAACTTTTCGAGCGTTAACCCTTCATATTTGTTCTGACGAACGGCTACTGGCGCTCTAAACCGAACCTTTTTACGGCAACCAGTTTGCATTATCAACCCAGTTTTTAAAGCGAAATTACCTTACAACACACCCACTGACGCAGCACTATAATTTATCGAACAATTTTATCTCCTTCAGCCACTTAATTATTTATATACGAGTAGAATCCTTCAGATTCTTGGTAGGTGCCGCCTACCTCTTTGCATCCAGATTCTTTTTCCGAACAAAACGTGCCCCTTTCCACGATTTTTTCATCCCAGGCTCTATAGTTTGTACCTGTTTTCAAACCTAGCTTTCAAAAGTTGTGCTTGGTTTGCTAATGTGTCTAATGTGGTTCACTTAACATCAGCATAAGCTTACACAGAGGGAGTGAAACTCCCTTGGGACTGCCTATAAGGATGCGAGGAGGAGACGTCTTGCATTCTTTCTTCGTTTTCCATTGTTTTTTACCTATTTAAAAGAAGGAAAAGTGAAAAAATTAAAATCAGAGAAGATTTTTGCCATTGTTTTTTGTGGTGAATGAAGTTTGAATCTACCGGCATAAATCTTTCACCATTCGAACACGCAATGTTGGTCCCAGTCCACCATGAAATGCTTTCAGTTGTGCGCCGGAATGGCCAGCGGTATATACTGAGGGCGCCAGTTGTCATAGAAACAGTGAAAACTGAAAAAAAGTTAATATGGCGGTTGTGCTGTGCACTTCTGGAGAGGTTGACAGCAATAAACGACGCTAAAATTGGGGAAAATTCGACAGAGCACCTTTAAAAAAAGAATAAAAAGCCTTTAAAATGGCAAGTGAAGAAGATACTGCAAGTGTAAGACCACCAGAACCGGTTACAATCATTGTGGTTCGATGCAAAAATCTGGTAGGTGTACGCAACACAGTATGTATTTCTTGACGAAGCTTCATGATCGGTTCATGAAATTATATTTGAATTGAGGAAGTTCTAAGAATCGAGAGATTTTTGTTGGCTGGCATCTTCAGCGAAAATTTAATGTGGATATATTAATTTCCTAAGTTTTACGTGTTTGTTGAGATTGTTTCAGGCTTCGGCACGCCACCAAGCTTTGCACAAGTGTCTTACTTAAGAACACATCAGAAAACCCCGTGCAGGGTTTTCGCGACTGGTTCTTCCATTCGGGAGGTTTCATTCGGGTTCTTTCATTCGGGAGTCTCTTACACTGTCCATCAGGACATTGCATCTCGTACAATTTCATAATTTTTTAGCTCGGGAAAAAAAAAAAAACATTGAGAAAAGAAAAATTAATTATTTGGCGGAGAGGGTAAAAAAATTGTTTTCCTAATTGGGAGGGGCATGAGACCCGGCAATACAAACAAGATTGGAAGGTTTGTTGAGAGTCTGATGAGATTTGGAGATCGAATTCCATTGAACAATACTAACTCTCCCTGATGAAAAGGTATCATGGGGGGTTGACACATTGACCCTGAACACTAGTAAAGCCTAAATCATTTGCAGTACTGCTCAGGTAAATGTTCACGGAAAAAATGCACCAAAAATTGCATGTAAGTGCATCTAAAAAAAATATGTGCGTCAAAATTTTGCACATGTCTGCATGGAATTCTTTTATCAAAGTAGCTATTGCCAAGTCCATTGCAGCATTCATCTGGAAACTGTCTCCCTGACACCTACTGTTCTGTATCACCATTAAGATGATGAGCAGAACTATTTTGATTGGTTCTTACTTTTCTTACTTATAAATGGTCTATTGCAGTAAATGGTGTGAACCCGGGGGTAACATGTGAAGGTGTAGTCTGATCGTCCGGGTGAGTGTAGTCCTGAGAAGGACTGTTGTCGCTGGTAGTGACTGACGTTTCGACAACCTGTGTGGAAGTCGTCATCAGAGTCAAGGTCATCATCAGAGTCACTTGACTCTGATGATGACTTCCGCACAGGTTGTCAAAACGTCAGTCACTACCACCGACAACAGTCCTTCTCAGGACTACACTCACCCGGACGATCAGACTACACATTCAAATGGTCTATTGGATGACAGAGTTACAAAGAACATGTCGCCATTAACATATTAACATCGTTTTTCTTTTTTATCGTGTAACACAAATGGATTGCATGTTGCAGGGAGTCTGTACAGTAATTATAGATTGTAGAAGATTGCAAAATGTGCTAAGAACATCAGCCACACTCAGCTGTGCCTTAACTTTGCGGGCCAATTGTTTTGTTCTTAAAACACTTTATCCTCATGTGTGATCATGCAATTACTCAGGGCTCAACACTAACTTTTCAACTTACTAGCCATGTGTCTAGTGACATCTTAGATGTTACGACAATTTGAATTTGTTTACTAACCAAACTGGCCAGTGGAAATCAAAATTCACTGGCCAAAACTGAATTTCTACTAGTCTGTGGCTAATGGGCTACCATTAATGTGGAGCCCTGTTACTTAACAGATGCACGGCGACTTGGAATCTATTTGTTGATAATTATACATCAAAAAACTGTTTTCCTTTTTTAATCACTGATTAGAAAGGGTCTAAAGGTGACTCCTTGAATTCTTTGGTGAGGCTTGAGTTTGGAGCTAATCTGCTTGGAGAATCTCCAAAAGTTGAAGCAAACACAGAGACCCACAGCACAGAATACAACTTTCATGCATCATTTGACTGTACATTTGAAGATGCTACTTTCCTGGACTCAATAGCATATAAGCCTGTGATAGGTAGGTGGTGATTTTCTAGACAGTTTGCTTTCCATTATGCTGTGCAGTGTAAATTGTAGTATCGATGACTGTCTTGTTTAAAACTTGAATTTTTTGAGTGGGAGTATCTTCCAGTCTTCTAACTGGAGTGTACGACCCCTCTAAAAATTCGACTTTTACTATTATCCCTGAAAGCTATAAACCCTCTAACTCGTAAGATCTGATTGTTAATTCTCCCCTCTAGCTGCTACACATTTCCTTGTAAAGTAAGTAAGTAAAGTCTGTTTACCAGCCTAGTGGCCCATTAGGCTAGTGCTTAACTCTGGTTTCTGTAGCATGAAGCGACTAGGAGTATTTCTACTCCCCCTTGGATGGGATGCCAGTCCATCGCAGGGTTACCCCCAGCATTAAATTGCCGGTACCCATTTATACACCTGGGTAAAGAGAGGCACTGTGAGAGTAAAGTGTCTTGCCTAAGAACACAACACAATGTCCTGGCCGAGGCTCGGACCCGGACCACTCGATCCGGAGTCGAGCACACTAACCATGAGGCCACTGCACCTCCACCTCCTTGTAAAGTAGTTATGAGAATTTGGCATTTAAGATCAGGATGACAACTTCTACTTGATAAATTTGAATACTCTTATTATCTGTTTGCTGGATAATGTGTGGATATTATAGGAAGAAGTTTCATTTTAATCACTTGGTGTTTTAAAAAGGGTTAATGACTAGGCAATTTTAAATATTGTAACTGAATGATGTTGTCAACATTACTTTTGCAAGGATGGGTGATAATAATTATAAGTAACCAGTCTTACAACCTAACATCAGTGTCAATTTTCTCTCAGTGTCAATCTTTCTCTACTTTTCACTAAATGGCGCTGAAAAAGAGAATTTGTCTAGTAACGATCAATGAAAGCCTCTTAGGTTGGCAATCTAGTCATTAATTAGTTCTTATTGACCGAGCGGGAGGTCTGTATGGGAGAATCTTGACCGAGGTCACCAGTACGGACCGAATGCAGTTAGGTTTGTACCAGCGACCGAGGTTAACTGAAGATTCTCCCATACAGACCGACCTAGCTCAGTTAATAAGATGTTCATTACATGGCTGTGTCTAGAAAGCAACAGAACATTATATTCTTTGTAACTTTTTTTTCTAGACTGGTCTAGATGCCGGTCTATATGGGAAAATCTAGACCTCTTTCAATATTGATTTCAGCCAATCAAATTTGCGAATTCAGTAGTTCCCAGTCCTTGTGAGATGCAGCCATATAATAATTAACAACTATTCACTGAAGTGGAGGTGGTTAGTGGTGGATATTTACCCGAGCCGCGAAGCGGCAAGGTAAATATCCACCACTAACGACCGACACTGAGGTGAATAGTTGTTTTAGTATATATAAAACAGAGAGATAATATACACCACCGTCGTTAATTTGAGTGATTTCTTCGCTCAGTCACGGATGCAAACCGGGGCGCCATTTTTTCCCGAGTTACTCTGAGGTAAATAGCAAAGGATATTCGGAGTTTGACTAGCTAATCAGAGTGCGCCTTCAACGCTATCCACTGTTTTAGTGTATACTAATTGTTGTTATTCTCTGAACCCTTTAATTAACTCCCAGAAGTGATTAACCCGTAACTTCTTCCTATAATATCCATACATTATCCAGCAAACAGGTAATGAGAATACTCAAACTTACAGCATCAGGGTAGAAGTTGTTACCTTGATAGAACACCAAATTCTTGTAACCAATTTACAAGGAAATGTGTATCAGCTAGAGCGGAGAATTCATAATTAGATCTAATGGTATTACTGTAAAAAGAAATTAGATGCTGGTCACTCTTAGGGTATTATAGGGTTTGAATGTAGTTGCAAAGGAATGACGTCAAAAGTTTCAACTGGAGGGAAACTGGGAGTCAGTGGTTTTAAAGAAATTGTGAGGGGGGTGGGGAGGGGGAGTCGCTAGTTATTGAGATTCTGCCACATCTGTGCAATGCAGATATACAAGATGAAGTCACTGAAATATCTCACAATTAAGATATTTGAATTTTAGATTGCCTATTTTTGTTTTTAATTTTCATGTTAGTAACTGTTGTGGAGGTTCTTCCTAAAGACAAGAAGGGAAAGGAAGAAAAAATAAATATTTTGGGACAATCTTGTATCGATTTGCTACCACTTCTTCATGGTGAGGCACATTTAGATATTTGTACATTTAAGCATGTTTATATTTTTGTTGTATGGTTATCTTATTTGCAGTATGTATACTGCAAGAAGTAATGTTAACATCAATATACATGAAGCCTAGTCTTTTTAAGATAAAGTTAATTTGTAGGATTTAAACTGAAGAAAAATTCATTTTGCAATTGCTGCATGATTGTTTCTCTTAAGTAAGGGAGGAAATTGGAGAATGTAGTTTTACATGTCCTGTAAAGAAGCGTATTCTTATGCCACAGAATTTATCGAATTTTAGGGGCTTTTTCTAAAATTTACACTCAGATTGGCCATATTTACATATGTTGATAATTTTCTAATACTGTGCTTTCCTATTTGACATGATGTGACTAAAAGGAGAAACCAAATTCAGTGTTATGCAGTGTGTCCATCCTGTCACTGTTCCAACTGAACCAGCCACAACTGAACATGTTCTGGTGAGAAAAATCTTTTTTTTTTTTTTTTTTCCTCAATACTTCCAGGCTTTTGTAAAGGATTAAAATGCTGAGTAGTTAACTTAAACTGATATTTTCAATGGACAGGATTTTATGTTTGCCAATCTTTGTCGTGATAAAGGAAGTTAGGCAATGCATGATCAGATTTGAACTAACTGCATTGACACAGCCACCTAGATTACACTAGCCCTCTCCCTGATGTTTTTGAGATGATTGGGTGTCACTGGCTGTGATGTAACTGTATATGTGCTCAGGCTTCATCCTTAGTTTATAAAAAGTTCTTCTGTATAGCATTTGCATGCACTCTACATCATAAAATGTAACCAAGGGGTGTACACTGTACATACACATGTGCATAATTGTATAAGCTTATTTAAGAATTATGTGAGTCTATTATTTTTATGTTTGCTCATTAATTTTTTTAGCCTGAAATTGAAGTGCAAGTCTCTGTAGCACAACCTCTTCTTACAGAAACACAGCTTCATAACAGGTTTGAACAGGCTCTAAAATATAGATTACAAAAGTACTGCATTTACCCATCTCATCTATAGATAAATTGTGTTTTCATTAGAGATCAATAGCTGTAACTAGATGTAAAAGACAGAATGTTACTAGCTTTACCTGGGCAGTTCACTGTATGTGCAGCAAATATGATATGCAGAGTTCATGACTGTGTGGATGTACTGCAACAATTCCCTTCTTTTGACACTGTTGCTTCCTGGAACTACAGCATTCTTCCCTAAATATTCCTGTGCTCGTGTTGGATACACTCAATAAAGACTCATTGTTGCACTCATTCCCTTTATTCGCTTAGGTTCATGTAAAGCAAAAGCTCAACTGAAAATAAATCACAAAACGCTAACTGATTCAGTGTACTTAAAACATAACAGAATATTGAAAAGAGAAACGATATAAAACTAATTTACATACCAACATTTACGGCTCTTTTCCTCAAGAGGGTATCCAAACACGTGCGTTCACTTAATGTACTAATTATAGTTGATTGCTATGTTTCATATATCGTAATATGATCGATAAAGATTATGATGTCGCGGTAAAAATTCCATTCCCAAGGTTTTTGATAACTTTTTCTAAAAACAGGTGCTTATTGTGCTACAAATGGCAGTGGTGTATTATGTAAAATTCAAACAAAGGAGCCTGCTCACTGCAGGGCTAAACAGATAGTGGGAAGAGGTATTATATGCTGCAGAAGAGTGTTGGAAACTGACTTTTATTGAGACCCTTGCATTTCCACTGAGCTTTTATATGCTGTTCATCTTTTTCCCTGGTCAACAAGGAAGCTTTACTAAAATACAACAACCAATCAGTACTTGTTTAAAGAAACTAATTAAATTGCAGGAAAATGAAAAGCAACTCTTGCAACTATCTACAAACCAGCTCACTATTGGATTGACAAAACATTTGCACATACTAAATAAAATCCCATATACGAGGAACTGAATCTCATGATTTCAAAATGGATGTAATAAAGTGGTAATTGAACTTCCTGTTGTGCAGTTTTGCTCTGAAATCATACTTGTGATTTCACATGAACTCATGCTGTGCACTTCTTTGATTTTGGAAGTATGCCATATGATTTCAGACCTAAAATTTTGCATGAAAAAATATCTCAGTTCTGAGTGGTTAAGATGAATGCAGTTTTCAGTTAATTCAGTGCAGAAGAGAGTTAATGCAGTGCAGAAGAGAGTTAATTCAGTGCAAAGAAAGAAACAAACCAGACATTCTGATTGGTTAGAATGATTGGTCAATGTCAATGTCAAGGTCAATGTCACTTCCAGGGTTTGAATAAATTATTTTTGCACGTGATGCGCGCGCTTTTCTTCTGCTTGGTTATGAGAAGCTACCTCATATTTTTTCATGTATATTATTAATAGATAATCACATGATTTTCTCGTGCAATTTGGAATAAATAAGCACTTGTAAATGTTTTCAAAGACCACAAATTGCACTCGCCCTATGGGCTCATGCAATTTTGTTAGTCTTTGAAAAAATTTACTCGTGCTTATTTATTCCAAATGCACTGGAAATCATGTGATTAGCTATACAAATTGCACTCTACTCAGTTCAAATACCATGACCAATTTCATCTACATGTACAATTGTTTTTTCATTTAACTTTTTGACAATATTATTAGTCATTATTGTGTTGAGAATATATGCTATCTATTTATGAATTACTTTTTTATCTTCTTTTGTTTCGTTTTTATTTTGTTGGGGTTGACAGCAATTTATTGAGTGTCCATGTGGACAGTGCATTTTCTGTACCAGACTCTTGGCAGATTCAGGTGGCTCAGCAGTTTAACCACACTGTCAGCCTTCCTATCCCAATATCTGCTGAGGTAAGAATTTTACAGCTAGAGGGCTGCAAAGTAAAGTCAATAAATCTAAATTACCGTATAGTGCGGGCTGCAGGAATATCAGTATTGTACGCGCGTTTAATGCGTGTAAATCCGCCATGTCGCGCGCAATTTACAAGCAAATCACGCGCGCTTTACGCGCGAGAAAAGAAATAAACGAAAATGTGTGTAAAAAATTACATGCAAATTCTTCATAGTGCGTGTAAAGTTTCACACGCAGAGTTTCGTGTAAAAGAAGGCAGAGTATTGATTTTTGTACATCTATTGTTAACAGCAATAAGGGCCTTTTTCTCGCGTGCCCTCGCAATATTCTGGGTTTATTGTTGGTGATTGCTTTGTATACCTTGGAAAAAAGAGCCAGAAACGAAATTCAAAGCTGGAAATTCATATAGATGCACCCCAATCAGAAGAACGGGGTTTGTGAGCATACAATCTCCCTATGTGACCCATCAGTTATGTGCTGCCAAAAAAAGCAAGACCCATTAAAGAAAAGAGTCGCGACTTCAAATAATTTTAAAAAATACTTCATTCTTTGTTAAAAGAAAACAACGTTCTAAATTTATCCTCTCTGCAATGACTAATTAGTTCTCAAAGTCCTCTAACGGTAAATGGTATGGATTATCACATGAAATAGTTCATGTCATAGTGTCCACAGACTATACATACTTAACATACACTTGTTTTAAAACAATTTTTGCAATGTGCATTTGCTTCCTTTGTATATTTGAAACCTCGATTCATATTCGTATGAGTGTTCTTACTGACATTTCTCACGTTGCAGAAAGAAAATACAGTAGTGATATCCAACGGACTGCTTCGCGCACCAGGAGAAAGGGTAAGACCGTTTCTATTTGTTTTATCTTATGAAACAAGCACGTTAACGCCCTCGGCTCCCAAAGTGACATTTAATTTCTCTTACAATATCAAAAATAAATCACAGTTTAAGGTCACGAGAATAAAGGAAATGATCACGAACTGAAAGATTTCTTGATTGTTACACAAACTCTCCAGTCAGCACCCTAGGAAATACCTAAAGAACGGCACGAAGAAAATTCATACTTATGTCAGATTGTAAAGCGCTAGGAATACCTAAGTGTATTGTTCACGTTGTGGTTTTCTTTCTGAAGGCTCGCTGAAGCTTCCTCTTTATTTATTTATCGAATTTATTTTTTTCACTTGACAGGAAATTGCAACTCAGCGAAGGTGGTCCGCTGCGCCGAGTGCCTCCGGATCCTGTCTGTACATTACAGACAGGTAATTGCGAGTGTTTAAAGAGAAATTTTGAATTGAGCACCGACAGTACGTAATTCGGGTGTGCATTAGTTTTTCCTAACCACGCTCTATGATTGGTCTAGAAAAATAGTGCCAAACTTCTCCACCAATCAGAATCAAAACTGAAACCGACCAGTGCCTGGTCACGCGCGCTGTTTTCTCGCGTTAGAAAAACTGTACTTTGAGTTTGAGTTCTGATTGGCTGGTGTGATGATGCAGTTGGCTAGATGTGAAGAAGCTTTGTGGTGATAATTTGGGTCAGACAAGTCTATGTCAATTATTTTTACTTTGAACTTTCCTTTCTAGTAACATCGAAACTTTGCCGTTCGAAGACGAAGACGGTGACCTCAGAGACAGAGAAGATATCGCTTTTCGTCAGGAGGCTGTAAATGAGAAAAATCACGTTACTTGGAACGCAGAAAGACGCTGCTTCTTAAGTGCAGAGGCCGCTGAAAGGTGAGATTGTCCTTCACAGGGGTGCCGTAAAAGGGAGGAGAGGAGCTCCCAGGTCTTTGGGTGGATGCGACCCTCTACCCCTCAAGTTTTGAAAGAATTCGATTCAACAATTTGACCACAATGTTTCATTATTTATTACAGAAGTGTTTCATGCTAAGCGTGCGTGTATCGAGTTATCGATGTACGCGGGTAGTTTGGAGAGCATGAGAGAAGCGCTTCTAATGGCTGCTTCAAAGCCTTGTATGGATCAAAGAAATGAATTTAACAGTGGTCAAAATTATAATGAAGTTATGAGGTGCAGCCGAGTAGTTTCACTGTAAAGTGAAACCACCTGTTGACAATGGTTCTTGACTAAGGAGCGCGCAAGAATTTCTAGTCTTATTATAAAAAAGATATCGATACAATGCCGCTAGCGGAGTGGAAGCGAGTCTTGTGTTCGTACATTTGTATTTCGTGTACTCGTTTATTTGTCTATATGTTCATTTTCGTTTATTTGTTTCTTTGTTTTCATCCTCTAGTTTGCAGAATAAGGTCGCGCAGAATCGTTACTGGCCCCTGGAAATAATGAGGACCCCAATACAGCAGGCCACAAAGGCAAAAGGAAAACAGAGCTCGTTAGAAGAGGAAATTCCCATATCATTTCACGGAGTAGCATATGTTAACATGGCGCCTTTACTCTACCCCGGTGTGAAAAGGTTTGTTCCTCCTCTTCATCACAGTCTCCCTCGTGGAGCGAGTTTCGTCTCGCGAGAAAGTCTCTTCTCGCGAGAAAATCTCTTCCGCGAGAAAGTCTCTTCTCGCGAACAAAGATTCTTGCCTGGAGATAAGTGAGCCCCAAATGTGCTTGTCTTGAGAAACGAAACAAATCGACCAGAATCTTGCATTTTTATCTTACTGTAATGAACTACGCTTTATTTGTAAATGTGTCTATTGAGTTCGAAGACAAAGGCATTCTGACACTCAGCATTCTTAACTTCGCCTTGTTTCCTTACCCAGAATAAGAGGAGCATATCTTGTGAAGCCCTTCATCGAGAATGAAGTGTTTGATAAAACCAAGAGAAAAGGTACACTGGCGGAAGAGGCTGCCAGAGTGGCTAACGGGATGGGCCGTACTCTTGCCTCGGCTATGGCACTGAAGGCTCCTCCGCCTTCCAAACAAGGCAAAGCGGATGCGAAAACAAAGGTACGATTACTTTTGTGTCTATATAAAGAGCAGTGAGACGCTGGGCCGAACTACCAACTGTCAATTAATGACTTCGAACTGCACCAGGAATTTCTAACAACACCAAAGTGTACACCCTTTCTTTGGTAATTTTCTCAAGTTTTGTTCAGCCAAATGATGTTTCAGCCAAGGGATGTTTGAGCCATGGAAAAATAATTATGACTTCCAAAAGACACAAACACTAGGATGGTCTGGAATAATTGCCACAGTCAAACAAAGATCTCTGAATATGAACAGTTTTCAGTGTGCCTCTTTTCCCATGACTGGGGTTGCTTTTTGGTGTTGTTGACGTCATTTTTGACCATGAACATGTACTTTCTTGTTGTGGGGATTATCTTTCGTAATCGTTGTGAAAAAAATTAGTCTTCGATCGCCAATCTGTAGAAGCCTTCTAGAAGCCCAGATCCATCCCCTGCCACTAGATTTATGAGAAAGGCTGCAAAGTCCCCCTTTCCTGCTAACATCTCAACTCAAACTTGATGTTTCGTGAAACTTCCAAATAAGCTATTTTTTTCCTTACGGCCCTGGTAAACTGAGGGATATTGTGCTTCACTCACGACTCCTTGAAATATTCAGCCGTCAGCTGCTGTTCTCAAACCGGACGTTTCAACAGAGGGAGAAAGTAACGAAGCCAGGAATCTTGAAGGACAGGTGAGATTTGATTTGCGGTGCTGAGTGAACATACGCTTATCCGAGAAGTGTCTGTTGATAAAGAAATGCAGACTTAAGGCAAAGTTTACCACAAACGCTAACGAGAAAATATAATTAGATTTCCTTTATTTTTAGTTTTTGGTTTTTTTTTTTTAATTTCTGAGAGGAACCTGGAATTCAGTGCTCTTATCTTTAGGCCACTGAGTCTCTCCGCATCCACACCGAATATGAATAAAAATTGAAGTAAGAATGACAACAACAGAAACTTGCTTACGGCGTAAAACAAACATCTGAAAGACGATTCGATATGCTCATGTGTACGGTTAAAAACGGTCTTTGCGAATGAATTCATTATCAGAATGGATACAAAGCTATGTCATTTTTATTTACAGCAATATCTGGAGTCACGAACTTTTATCACCTTGGAACTTGTCCTCGACAAGCCGCTTGTTCCGAAACGGCCGCCATCTTCGCTCGCAAGGAAGTAAGTCGGAACTGTTACTGAATTATGTTTAATACGTTGCGTTGTGTCTTCTCCGCGTAAATTTGCAGTTTCACATTCAACATTCATTTGTGAATCATCTAGCTAACGCTATTCGTAACCGATTATGAACATCTTAAAAAAACACAAAGTATGTCAGAACTAAACTAAATCGAAGACAATAAAGCCAACAAACAAAACCAAACGAACGTATAAAAAAGTGAAATGCAGACCATCTCAAAAGGGAATTATTAGTTGTCAGGTAACTGTAGCTTCGCAACTCGATTTTGAGAAGCCCTACCAGTATTTGCGTGGTAAGAGCTCGCCGAGGCTGCGTGCACGCCTGAGCGAGGTTATGCGCGAGCGTACTTCATAATCTTGTTGTGCTAGTTTATGACGTCAGCAAACAAATGCCTCGCGATTCAAAAATTTTCCTCCGCGTTTGACTGCAAAGTTCCCCTTCAGTTTGACCGCGAGTTTTCAGATTTTACGATGTGGTTTTGCCTTTCTATCCCGATTGAGAGAGACCGAGACCTTTAGGAACTCAAAATGAAAAGTGTATTTGTAGGTTACTCTTTCTGGAAAGAAATGGGCATAGCAGCCTTAAAAGTGACGAAAAGAGCTTTCGAGTGAACAATAGTACGATTCCTAAACGGGATACGAATTATGGCTAGAAAACGACAACTGGGTTTGCTGACTTTAATGGTGATACGCCACTTTCGGACCACTCTTTGGCCCGTAGCGTTGACATGTCCTTGAAGTGCTGTGCAACAGAAGATTTTGCTTTGAATCTGACAACTTTCAGAATTTTCAACGCAACGCTACGAATGAACAAAAATTCAACATTGCGCAAGTGGCATATACCCGAGGGACTCTGACTTTTTTTTCCTTCTTTATAGCAAATTTAGTATTTCTTTTTAGTGTCACTTTTACTTCGAAATATTTCTGTCATCCTTACCTTGCTTAAGAGGCTATAGTTGTCCCAACTACGCCTCGAGCAACTCTTACGCTTCTCTCCTGCTCTCCAAACTTACCTCGTGCTTCATATCCCGAGGAACAAACGCTGACATGTTAACCAATTGCTAGTTTTAAAACATTTTCAATTTGACTTTTGCTTTGTTTAATTCATATTTATTTCCCCGCTTACAGAGTTGCAGAATACATTCCTCCACGTCCAGTCTTTGCTCGGAAAACAGGAGGCTCCAAAAAGGTAGCATATGATTGAGCTCATTTATCTTTGCGAACGCTGAAGTTGACAGGCGCCTTTTTAGCCCCTAGGCGCCGTTTTTAAGATTATGTTTATAACTTATTGCAGCAAAATCGGTGAGTTACATGTACCAAGATAAGGAACGCAGTGCACTGGAAAAGTAACATCATTTGTTACGTGTGACATACAAAGCAGATGAAAAAAAAAAAAACCGTTTATTTTTCGTGAAACTTCGATGAAGAAATTTTTTATTGATCTGTTTTGTTACAGGCTGTAGAAGATTTTCACGGTCAGCTGACCGCTGTTGCAAATTCCCTGCTTGAGGAATTCAGGTTTGTCATTACTATGCTTAAAAAAAAATCAGTAGTATTTTTGTATTTTCGATTGCTTGAATTCGTGCACGAGGTTTTGAATTTCATCTGCTAGACGAAAAGTTACACTTATACTTCCTTTCCTTGTCTTGCCGTCCAAGCAGGTCACAAAAGAAAGTGCTTTTTTTCTAATACAGCTGGGGAGCGTTGAATTAAAGTAGCCTATTCTAAGTAATATACGACAGTGTGTGGACCGTCCCGGCTACATCTAAGAAGTTCGTCTTCTAATTCGGCACTCTTAATCCCTACGGTATCAATGAACGCTGTTCATGCAACTATAATATTCTTGTGTTTTCTCTTCACCATGTCACAAAAGAAAGTGCTTTTTTTCTAATACAGCTGGAGAGCTTTGAATTAAAGTAGCCTATTCTAAGTAATATACGACAGTGTGTGGACCGTCCCGGCTACATCTAAGAAGTTCGTCTTCTAATTCGGCACTCTTAATCCCTACGGTATCAATGAAAGCTGTTCATGCAACTATAATATTCTTGTGTTTTCTCTTCACCATGTCACAAAAGAAAGTGCTTTATTTCTAATACAGCTGGAGAGCTTTGAATTAAAGTAGCCTATTCTAAGTAATATACGACAGTGTGTGGAGCGTCCCGGCTACATCTAAGAAGTTCGTCTTCTAATTCGGCACTCTTAATCCCTACGGTATCAATGAACGCTGTTCATGCAACTATAATATTCTTGTGTTTTCTCTTCACCATGTCACAAAAGAAAGTGCTTTATTTCTAATACAGCTGGGGAGCGTTGAATTAAAGTAGCCTATTCTAAGTAATATACGACAGTGTGTGGAGCGTCCCGGCTACATCTAAGAAGTTCGTCTTCTAATCCGGCACTCTTAATCCCTACGGTATCAATGAAAGCTGTTCATGCAACTATAATATTCTTTTGTTTTCTCTTCACCATGTCCCCAGAAATAGCTAAGCTCTATTTTTCTGTGTATAAACCCTACACAACCCACAGTTCCTCTATTCGCTCTGATGAAGAGCTAAACGCTCAAAACATCTGCTTTAAAAACTCTTTGCATCATCAACCCGGTTCACAAAACCAAATTATCGATCAAAACATAACGCGAACACACACGACAACTTACCGAAAAGCCAAATTACCCAATCATCTTAAAGACACCTTAAGCTTTCGAATTTGATTCGCCGATAAAAGGACGAGGCGAAACCTTTCGGCATCTTACGAACGTTGCACGATAAATTTTCTTCAGCAATATCTTATGTTACTTGTTGCAGGCAAATGTACGGCGATGATTTGTTGAAGGGGAGTCTACCACAGTCAAATGATGCCATGGATCAGAGGTGAATATTTTTGCTTTTTTTCGAAAAATGAGGAACAAGGTTTAAAAAAATAAATAAATCTCGTTGTAGTTGTAATATGTATTTTAACAGTCAGAAAGAGATTTCCTCTTTCAAATGCTACATGTATTTTAATCTGTGTGAGTTCGGAGAATTTGGCTGAAGATTTTATCATCGTCTACCTCTTCTCTTTAAACTTGTTTCAGGCAGGCTGGTTATGTTTACTCTTTTTGTATCGGCGGTTTTTAGGTTGCAAGTACTTTGGTCCTGTAACATCCAGTTCAGAGCAATTTTCAATTGATTTTCGAAGTAATCCTCAAATGCATTGGTTTTGCTATAATCTACTCAATAGGCGGTCCGGAAAACTCGCGCTATCCTCTCGCGCAATCATTACTTTGATCGTTATCCCGCGGTCATGATTTTGACCTAGAGGAAAATAAAGCTTTGGTCCTTTTTTTGTAGGAGACAGAAGTTTCTGTACGAACTGAATACATCCGGAAAATATTTCGCTTTTAAAGAACAGTTAAAGGTAACACAAACGATATCGATTATACCTACATGCATTAAGTGTGTTTTGGTCTCTACATTTGTTTTGTTTTATTTGTTTAGTGTTTCCGATATCGCCATTTTCTTTAGGCCTATCTATCTAGTAATGTCTAGGTTTAAGTACATGTAAAAGGGTTGAAGATGGCTTCAACTCCAGCTTTGAGAATAATCGTAATTCGCCATTGAATTGGAGTGCTATGCTATAAAGTACTAATGGACGAAGAAGTATGCACTAGGAACTGGATGAAAACTGCCTCCACCAAGGAGAAAGGAGAGATAATATCTTTTTCTTAAACAATTACAACCTACCTGGTTTTGTGATTCTAATGAGTAAACTTTTTACTCAAAAACCGTCTATAAATGTGCAAGTTCACTAGTGCACTAAGTTAACAGACGTTTAACTTTGATCAACAGAACAGTGTCATAAAGATTGTGCGAGAGAAGTATTTAAACACCACAGCTTTTACAGACAAGGAAAAACTACAAGCATTCCTCAGCGAGTTGTATGTGTTTTTAATTGACCAGATGCACGTTGCTCTGAATAAGGTAATGTTTGCAACACTGTTTACTGGGATAGCACAAACCACATTGATGGCATATACTGGATGCACTCGCCAATGCGAGTCAACTGTTTCATAGGTTCATAGAATTGTGAAGTCTTTCACACGTGCTGAGGGTATCACACCACTGAACCAGTACCTCAGCCATTCATGTCCTAGCTAAGAACATCATACAATGATCGCGGGCAATGCTCAAACCAGGACGCTTCGATCTCCAATCCAATGCATCCACCATCTAGCTACCGCGTCTTTGTTTAGAATTTACCGTGTTTCGCGAGAATTTTACGGGAGTTTTATTTTAACTGACTCTTTTACAATATCATACAGAAAAGCCCGCTCCTATCTCCAAGACAGTGTTTCATTACTACGATAAGCTACAGAAGATACATTCTCGTATTAACCACGCTAATAATACCAGTTTATTGATAGCTTGTTTATCAAAGGTTTATTGAAAGGTTTGTAAATGTGCCATACCCTGACTGAATGTCATTTCTCTTCTGTAGTTTGACGGAGACTGTTCCAGGCATCGTTTTTCATTTTATTGTTTAAATTTGTAGTTTCTCACAGCAGAAGAAGCCCCAGAGGAACCACCACCAGTCACGGACTCTGCCACTCTGAAACACTTCGCCAGAGAGGCTGAGGTAAGCTTCTACCCAAAAGTGTTGTGTGACAGTTTTTCATGTCACGCTTTATTCGCTTTATTCTCAAACTGCAATGCTTCTCTTCGTTTTCGACAGGTCAACCAGAACTTTAAACTAGCAGCTAAATATTATCAAGAGGTACATAACATTTGAAACAAATAATTTACAGATGTTTAAAACTGAAAATCTCCCACATTCCCAGTTTTTTTTTTTTTTTTTTTAAGATTTTTATGGTACTATTTACCTTTTTTTTCAGGGGTTTTTACAGCAGCTGAGATGTGGGTAGATCCTACCTGCTTCTAACTTTTCCACTAATAACATTGTACCCCTAAATCATATGAGTTGACTCTGGGTAGCGCTAGGATAAAAACCCATCTATATGCAGCAATGCACGTTTACAATCAGGCCTCATCGGCTAGAGATGCATCATTCATACATGTCACTGGTGTATACTTACCATTACAGAGATGTCTTTAAAAAATTTTTTTGGTACAGTATAGTTGTTCTCTGTTGATTTTTGGGGCCCAAAAAGCTACTAAAAGTACACAACTTCAAACTTTGTGTACGCAAGGCTCTCTCCGAGGTGGAAGAATAGAATGTTGTTTACTAGGCACTTGTAATTATCGCACTTGTATATTCAAACAATTATCTATACGTAAAAGACTGATAACATACAAAATGCAATTGGAAAAGTCCAGATCCTCAAAGTTTCCTACGGGAGCCCGAACTTCCTTGGGAACAAGAGACTCTTCGGGCTTTCAAGGCCACCTAACCGCTTTAAACTACCATCAATAACACATTTCATGGAAACCATTGCTTATTTAGATGTATTTCCTCTTTTAACAGCGTTTGTCTCGTAACAAGAACGATCCTGATCACTGGTTTGATTATGGAGCGTTTTGTTTGCTTATTGGCGACTTTGGCAAGGTAAGAATTTTAACGGTGGTTATGTTCGCGCGTCAGGTTTTGTAGTGGCTCGTGAATTACGAAATGTTTTGCTTGAATTTTAAAATGGCTTGATTGAATTGGTTGAAATAAATTCACTCAGCAGTGAAGCCTTATCCCAAGAGTAAAAATCCTGAAGTTGAGAGAAAGTGAATCGAGAATTTTTGCGAGATCGTCATCCAAAGCTGTTTAACGGGATTCCCCATGACATTAGTATGATAAGGACGTTTGCTATTCCACGACCACCATTTCAAGCTCCAATCCTTTTGTCAACACGCGTGTAAGAATCGTTCGATTGGAAAGAGGGAAAGCTGGTTTTTGAATGTTCTGGATATAACTAGTCGGAGCCTTGCAAAACTGATTCCAGCAACTTACAAGAAAGGACAATGGATGGTTTATGGAGAGAGAAAGGGTGTATTGAGGTTTTTGGAAACTTAGTATATCTCTCAAATATTGCTAAGGAATTACTTAAGGCATGTGTCTTTTTCTGTAGGCCGAAGAGTGTTTCAAGGAAACAGTAGCTATTGCGCAGAAGCATGTACCAGGGTAAGTTGAATATATATATTTTTTCTCTACTAACCATGAGAATGCCAGAGATGGTTTGGCCGTATCAGTCCTCTCATGACCGATCTATTTTTTCTCTCCCCAGTCTTCTGATGTATGGCTGCATCTCTCTGATGAATGCGAAGTACGAAGAAGCCGAGACTTTCCTTGAAGCGGCAACATGTGCTGAGAGCAAAAACGTTATTGCGTGGACCATGCTTGGTAATTATGTCACTATTTTCAGGAAATCCCTTGCAATGTTTTAATTACCTGAGTGAACCAAAAAATTGCCTATATGTATCAACAGAGCAAAACCTGAAACATTGTAAATAATTTGCCAGCTTGGAAAAACATTTGACCCCCTATCATCTACTCTCTCCTCACACTGTCATCCCTAGATCACACATACGAGAGTAAAAGAATGATGACCGACTAAAGAAGCTCTTGATTTTCAAACAAACTCTCCTTGTCAACACCTGAGAAACTAGAGAACAGTGTGGTTAATATGAACACTGATGTTAGGGTATGAAGGGTTCGAGAGGTGGGGAAAAGGAAGGTTGACTTCAATTCCAAGAAGTGATGATTGAGAAGACAAAAGGACATGAACATTTTGACGTATATTTCGGTCAGGTTTTTAGATGGTCCACTCGGCTGGTTTTTGCCTCTATAAAATGAGGTGAAATCCCAATTAGTACTTTGTAAACCGTCATAGTATGCACGGGGACAAGTGTGGCGGAGTTGTGAGCATTTCGGACTCTCTATTCCTCGATCCCTCCTCTGTCCTGGAGCTGGACGTTTTTCCTGATATTTCTGTGTCTAAGATAATTCCTCAATATTACATTGCGCATGCTGTACTGCGCATAAAAATCAGGCGAATAAGTGCGCGCGCATTCCGAGAACTAGGTAGTGTTTTTATTTTTTTCAATAGACCAGGCAAAAAAGTACAATGGTCTTTAGCTCTTAAACGAACACGGTAAACTATAATTTTAATTGCATAATTTTGGTATACAAATTATTCCCTTTAAATTGGAGAAATGAAAAAGAATTCACCGAAGGGAAAAAAGATATAGCTAAAAGTGTGCACGAAGCCCGTTACGCTATGATGCAAATGATGACCTTATAAGCAACGACTCGAGGAACGTTTCGAGTCGATGTCGTTTAAAACTGCGTAATTTTCCACAAATTACATATCAAATTGTTCCATACGCTCGAGCTTTTCTACCCATCAATGTTTTTTTTTTTGCAAGTGTTAAATTTCAAATCCCCGCTTCCAGCTACCGCAAAATGCACCATGAACAGATGAAATGACGTGCGTGATTAGTTCCGCTACAGGCGTAAAGAGCCCTTCATATCTTTTAAACAAGCACGGTGACCTATCGTTTTTATTATTTTTCAAAACAGACACTGGTAGGGAACATTTAAGGAGAGATTAAAACAAATTGTTTCATAACTTATTTTTTACTGAGGAATCACCTTAACTTCTTAATGACGTTTTTCTGTGTAAAATTTTGTGTTGTATTTTAATCAATTTCCGGAGTACAGATTTATAGTTAATTAAGTGGATTGACTGTAAACTTGCATAGGCGTAGCTAAGTGCGCTTTCGCCGGAAACGTGTTGCTTTACTTTTATTTTATTTCACGTGACATGTTTGGGTTACATTAAGGCAGTACCTCTATTTGTGCTAAAGGTTTGTACTATGACAGCATTCAAAACGACATTGGAGCAGAGCGTGCGTTTCTTGAAGCCAACCGCTTAAATGCGGCAACGTCGTCTTCTATTGAGCTGACAGCCCCAGTAGATGTACCGGCCGAGGTTGAAGGTTCTGTTTCAGAAACTGTAGCTGAGGAACTTGCCGGAGAAGGGGCACCTGGAATTGCTGTGTCTGAGGACCAGAAAGTGCCTGAGGTCCATGGTATGTAGAAGGGTCCTTTGACGTCGTTTGCTAGTTTGCTATTGCTCCTTTTTTCGTTTGTTTTGTTTTTGTATTTTTGCTTGCTTTATCCTAGTAATAGAACATTTAGTCGCTAGTATTGCGCACATTGAGGGTAAAGATTAAAAAACTTAAACCATGTATATGAATCGACAAAATGCCATTTTTCACAAGACAATAAACTCGCAACAGCTTGACTAGCTATGGTAAGCATTTTTTCCAAAACAAAATCGATTAAAAAAAAGTTGATAAACAGCCTTCATTAGCCAGAATTTTTGTCTAGTAAACGACAAACTTACAGGCTGTTTCACACCGCTAACATCTAAATATCTGAATCTAACATCCGAACTATTGTCCACGGCTCTTCATGGGCAACGCTAAGAGCACACTAAGCAACGCCGTATCGCGTGAAAGTGGAGGTGTATACTTATATCTCACTTAACAATGACGTGCGGAAAGAAGTAATAGGCCAGCAGTTAAACGTGGCACATGCGCAAGGGAATCCATTTTGGCTGGTTTGTGTTTATGTCTGTACTCTCGAAAAACAACTTGGAATTGAGAGTCCAAATACATCATTACAGTGTTCGCACACGTGTAGACGTTTTACCGCTACGTTGTCCTATTACGCGCGAGAGGAGTATAAACCTTGTAGCCTCCCTTTTTAAGGTGACACGGTGATGTGCATAGTGGTGGGCCGCGATGTTTAAATGGGAGCTTCAGCAAGGTCTGAGGGTAGAATACTCGTCGGAGACAAGTAATAACAACTTTCTTTCCACTACGACCGAGATCAAGACTCGCCAGTTTACTTGACAAAAAAATATGAATAATGTTTGGAAAAGTTATCTTTGTTTTTCTTTAGTTGATGATGTACTGCGTGAGGAGCCTGGGTCAGCGAGTGGAGAAACTACCGCCCAACCTTCTGCCCCTCCAACAGTAGGCCTTCCCCCATCAGTGGTGATCAGCTCTGCGACGCCTGTTGGGAAACCTGGAATGAAACCTCAAACCCAGTCCACTACGCAAGTGGCGTCTAAACAGAGCTCGCGTGTTCCAAGTCCTGCAACCTCAAACCTCCAATCACCTCCTTTACCGGAAACTGACCCTGAACCACCTGCTGAAGAGAGGCCAGCGGAAGTCAAGCCAAATGATAGTATTTTCTTACAAGTGGCTGATTTCTTGTTGGAAGTAAATGCTCTACAGGTACAGTTCGTGCCACTTTTTCTAAGGGGTAGTGATTATGTTCTTGCGGTGCTGCGGTCAAGTATTAGCTGGAAACCTGGTCTGAAATTTCGACGCGCTGGTCGCTAATTACCATTAAGAATTCTAATGCTGGTCTTCAGCAGTATTCTATGTGATACAATGAAATATATGAAGTTCATATATTTTGTACTGCGGTATTAGATACATATGATGCACGATCCTCGCAGGAGATAGCGCTATTTAAGCAATAGGATCGTGCATCATATGTATCTAATACCGCAGTACAAAATATATGAACTTCATATATTTCATTGTATCTCATTTATCACTTTCACGGGTTTATTACGAATCAACTTAACGGCCTGCTCCCAGTTGGCTTGTTAGCTCAATTGGTAGAGCGCTGCACTAGTATCGCAGAGGTTAGTGGTTCGAATCCCGTGCAGGCCTGATTTTTTTCAGGTCTGATTTTCGCTATTGCTTAAATAGCGCTATCTACTGCGAGGATCGTGCATCATAGGTAGTATTCTATGTCTTCAGTCTTCTTATTCTATGTCTTCAGTCCTCTTATTCTGTGTCTTCAGTCTTCTTATTCTATGTCTTCAGTCTTCTTATTCTATGTCTTCAGTCTTCAGCAGTCTTCCAACATTCCTTTCCATGGTCAGTTGTAATAAGGTATGGGAAAAATGATTGATCAGCGGGCTAACGTAAGCTGGGACAGCTTGGCTGAGGAAGTGTTCCAGATACAACCTATGCGATTTTCGGGTTGGCCGTTCGCCTCTTCGTGGCTCTGCTGAGAACTGAGCAAGAATGAATCATTTTCGTACCAAACCAGAATTTATCATCGTCAATTACGTAATTATACGTGGGTTTGCCCAACTAGCCATTATTTCACTTTCGCATATCATTTTAAGTGTTATGAATCGGCAACTATTTTGAACTCTTGCGAATGTTCTTCCCGTAAATCGGCACTAAAAAACGAAAGTTTTGTCGGTACCAGGCATTATTAGTCCCTTTACCTGTTCACTCCCCAATGATTCAACCAACGTTTTGTGTTTTTGTGATTCGGTACCAGCTGACGGACGCGGCTTTAGCGCACGAGTTAGTGGCAGCCAACGGAGAGCCGGGAGCGAGATACTACGTGCTTCTTGGGAGGTTGAAGATACAACAGAAATCTTTTATCGAAGCAGAAGAGAATCTTAAACGAGCTGTCGTGTTGAAGCATCAGGTAATTTATGTTAGTCTTTGTTGGGGGTAGCTTCCATCCACCATGGTGATTTTCTGTTTGTTTCCCTCTTACAGTGCAGAAACGTATATTTTCTCAGTTTTAGAACAAGAAAAGCGAAAACATCTTTCGCATCATTAGGATCCGCTCTATTGTGCAAAGAGAGTCCTGTGCGACATTGAGAACATTGACATGGACATCCAAACAGCTGGAAGTGCCATGTCCGTTGAATTTTAGAGAACACTGACATTGACATCCAAACAACTGAAAGCGCCATGTCCATTGAATTTTACACTTACGTTCTTCTATATGTTCCTTTTTTTATTATTCTCTTATAAATATTGACTTTTAGACTATTTATTGTTCACAAGTATTTGAAAGATTGAATTCCAAATAGTTGCTTTTTATGCTGATGATTTTACAAGTGAGCTCTTATACTGCCTTAGCTATGCAAGTTTAAAATGAATGCAATTTTTTAGAATTATACGTATTAGGTAGGATTTGGTTTCTTTAATAAAGTTAAACAAGATGTCGAGAAAACTTTGATAATTTGACAGGGCTCGACACTAACGGTACCCAACTAGTCAGTAGAAATCCAATTTTGGCCAGTGGTTTTTGATTTCCACTAGCCAGTTTGCTTAGTAATCAAACTGGAATTGTCGTAACGTCTGAGATGTTACTTGGCACCTGGCTCGTAAGTTGAAAAGTTAGTGTCACGCCCTGATTTGATCTTGTTAACTCTTTCCAAGTCTGTGTTCGTCATTTGTGAATTAGTCTACCTTGCAACCGTTTTTTGTGTCAAGAAACCAGGGCGTCGTGTAAAATCATGGGGAAAAAACAGTTGCGAGGTAGGCTATTGACGTTTTGGCCCCCTTGAGAGGTGAGGTTGCTTTACCGCAAGACATAACCAATTGCTTGAAATGTTTGACATACTGTAACTTCCAAACCGCAAACCGGACAGTTTGCGAATATATATGCTCGTGGATTTGGGAGGCGTGTGGGATTTTTAAGTATACTTTAAACTTACGCAGTGCAAAGCTCTGAAGTTTGCCTTTTTATTTTCTAACAGAACCCAGATGCATGGAGTTTGATGGGACACCTCTGTTATTTGACGAGCCGAATTGAGGAAGCGCAGGACTGCTATGAGAGAACACTGGCTTATACAACCGAAGCTTCAGATATGCACGCCATCTATCTGAGACTTGCATCGATTTACCTGGGGAAAGGGGAGGTTGGTGCCACGTTACGCTGTTTGAGTTTTAGTTGAAAAGCCTTTAATTGTTGACCTCTTGTATACCCTACTGTCTACTTCCTTTGGTTCGTATTTTGATGTTTTTACATTTGACATTTGACATGTGACATTTGACATTTGACATGTGACATTTGACATTTGAAATTTGACGTTTGACGTGTTACGTTTATCATTTTGACGTTTGGCACCAAATGGTTGACATCTAGTGTTTGACGTTGGGTAGGGGAAGTTAAACATTAATTATTGTTCTCCTAAAGTCATCTTCTTTCTTCATATTTAGTTTAATAAAGCGAAGGCAACCTTCTTGAAAGCCTGCATTCGCTCGCCCTCCTCTATTTCTTGGCTTGGAGCAGGAATTGCTTGCTATAGGGTAAGAAGACAATTTTTACTGAGAGTCTTTAAATTTCTCATAACTCATTTATCATACTGTATAAACTAAAATTGATTTTACGAGGAAAAAAGTTTCATTGCTATCACAGAATCTTAAAGAGGGGATATGAAGGCTGTGCTACTCACCAGTTGACCTCCAAATTACATGGTTTGTAAAGCATTGAAGAATTTTGTCCAAAAAATATATCTAGTATTGCGACGTTATACATGTACGTTACTTCGTTCTATGACCGTACGTGCGTATTTGCGACCGCGATACGCCACGCATGTGTCAATCACTGACTTCTAGGACTGCACCCAAGAATTCAACACAGCGAATTTCGCTTGAATTGAATTCGGTTAACTATTTTTTGGAGAAATGAACCCTTTGAAGAAATGAAATAAATCAACTGAATTTCAATTGTTTGTTTTGACAAATCTCCGACTACGATTTGATTGTGACTTCAACACCTGATTTATTTTAGCTGGGAAATTTGGCCGAAGCTGAGGACGCACTATCAGAAGCAAATATTTTAAACAATAAAGACGCAGAAGTATGGGCTTATCTGTCCCTGGTGTGTTTACAGGTAACCTTAAATCAGATTCATGTTCCTCCTGGATTTTAGGATGCGCAAAAGTAGAACGACTTTTTTTTTTTCGCTTTCCTTCCAGTTCTTTTGAGCATGGTCTAAAGGCAAGCTAAAGTATGGTATTCTCCTTTGCTCGAACGAGGCGTAGATCGTTGCGTGTTTTCATATTTGTGTGCGCCACTTTAGATCGCTTAAAGTGCATATGACACGAAATTTTTCCGGAGACTGGGATCTAGTTTATCGCCTTCGAAGTTATTCGTGACGTCACATTGTGTATCTTTACCGTGAAGGTCTGTTGTCGCTAAGAGGGTTCTGCAGTACTTCGTAGTAGATAGATAGTGAATTGAAAGGCAAATATGACCAGTGATTCTAATGATTCCTTTGAGTCCGACTCTTCTGAAAGTTCCATTGAGGTACACAATGTGACGTCACGTTACGATATCAAGTGCGGTTTTGGCCACGCGATAACCGGGACAAATTTGAAGGAAAATTGCGCGTATTTTGAAGGCAAAAAAATGCCTTTTAGTTTTTTCCAGCAGTTTTAAGGCTTCGAAACGTTTTCTATAGATATCCAACTACAAGAAACAAGAGAAAAAAATTTCGTGTCATATGCACTTTTAATAGCCTGGCAAGCATTCTGGTCTAAGCAAATCTTACACTTCTTATTTTTATTGTAGACCGGACGACAGTTGGAAGCCGAACAGTCGTACAAGTACGCTCTGAAAGTAAGAGCCAATTATATAGATAGCATCGCAGTTCAATATGAAAGGCTGTGTTAGTTTCCGTCCTTGATAACATCAGTTTCTGGCAAAAAAGATGCATGCTATTTACCATATTCATAAAACTTGGGCAAAGATTTCGAAGAAAAATAATCAATGAAGTTTTTGACGCACAGTAAATTATTATTATTACTATAATTATTATTATCATTATTGTGAATTTCCTATTTTATCTATTTGTCTACTTTTTTAATTTTTGCTTCCCTTTTTAAAAGGGCGTCTTTTATTCTCCCCTCCCGCTCCTGAAGAAGCCCTTTGTCTGGAAATCCTGGACATTAACGCCTATTGACTATTTAATCCCCACAAGTATCACATTTCTCCCGACAGTATCACCCCAGAATCAAACATTTTAAGGTTAGGAGAACAAAGGGAATGGGCACCCAGAGGAGGAGTTCTTCATCGTTTCACATTATCTCCTTGTCAGTTCCAAAGGAGATGTATAGAGAACAGTTTGGAGAATATGCATACTGATGTTAGGGGTGTAAGAGTTAACCTCGAGAACTTAGGAACGAAATTGAATACTTCGTAGAAGTTTGACGCATTTATAAAACTTGACGGTTTCCACATCAGTTTTTCATCTAAAGCGTAATGCTTCCCTAACTGAAGAAGGAAATATGTATAGTCAATTATTCTTCTTTTGAACTATTTGCAGTTAAATCTACAAGACGATAACCTGCTGGGAGAGATTCATCAATTACAACAAAAGGTCGGCTTTGGAAATCCGATGATGGCCTAGGATTTTATCCAGTTTGTTTATTTGTTTGTTGCTTTGTGCGTACTACTGACATCTCCATCGACTGCTCTTTGTAAAATAATAGTGGAATGCGCACTGCTTATTATTCTTAGGTGCAGGCACTCTTTCTTGGTTTGTTTTTGTTTTTTATTTGTTGTTGTTGTTTTTTTTTATTTCATTGTTATTGCAAAGTGGAGCGAAAGATGTGGTGATTTATAATCTCTGTTTTTTTCAGAGTAGGTGGATTTGTACAGTTTAGTCTGCGCTTTTTGTGCAGTTGTAAACGTACACCTTTAAAATTGCGGATGTGTTGTTCCAGGCGTATATTTCTGTGTTTTTTGCTTTCTTTCTTTTTTTTTTTTTGTTGTTGTTGTTGTTGTTATTTTTTTTAAGAAATGTCATTTGTTAGTTGTAGAGTTTGGTAATTCTTTATTCAAGAGGTAAGCGGTTACCTTTTCATGGCATACTATCACCACCTTGTTTTTAAATTGCGTTCTAGAGTCATTAGGATCCTTACTTAACTTGTAACGAGCAATGTTTCCTACTTTTTTTTTATGTAAATCCATGTAAAATATCTATGGAAACAATTAAAAAGATTTTGGAATGACGTCTTCAAAGCTTTGTTTGTTTCTTACGTTCTATGGGTTACTCAACGATCCGTCCGTCGTTCACGCTATCTGCCTGTCCTTGGATTTTGTATTTGTCAATCAATAAATCAGTTCTTGTTAGTGAACCATCACCCCATTGAGACTAATTGCTCTCTAAGGGAACGATTCTTGAAATCTTTAGGGGCTGTGCCTGTGTGGTGTATTTTTTAAAAGCGATGTAATTCATTCATTGTAAAGTTTGGTAATTCTTCATTGAAAGTGAGATATTGTCTTATCATTACGTACGATCACCGCCTTGTTTTCTAATTGTGTTATAAAGTCAGTTAAATTCTGACTTATCTTGTAACAAGCAGTGTTTTCCTGCCTCCTTTCATGTAAATCCAAGTTAAATATCTATGGAAAGAATAAAAGGATTTTAGAAAGATGTCTTCATGGCCTTTTTTTTTCTACTACTTCCTATCGGTTATTCAATGATCCGTTCGTCGTTCGCGCCGTCTGCCTGTCTTTGTTGTTGGCGATGTAGCCATATCAACTGACATTTGATTTCCTTCCATACTCTCTGTCGTTTCTTCTGAATGTAGTTCTTCCTCCACGACTTTTCTTCGTTTATTGACTGGATCATAAACGTCAAGACTTTTCAGTACATGTCGTTTTATCTAAAAAAAAACACACACACACACACACACACACACTAGACCGAGTTTTTGATCACGGAGTACCACCATATGTGCAAAACTATCTTATCTGTCTTTTCTCTCTTTGAGTCAAAATTGGAGTCGTTGGAGCTGTTGTCGTATCTCTTGTTGGCACTGAACCCTTGATTAACACGGCACATGTTTAGTTCGCTCATGCTTTCAACAATAGTAAGATCTCGGGTGAAACATGAATCTTCAAAGTGTGCAGAGCACAAGCAAGCGTGTTTATTCACAGGTTCCTTGAAGTCTTCTGGCCTATGTATTTAGACAAATTTCATCTATTTCGATCTTATTTCTGGATTAGAGAACTAACGTATTGTTATACCAGGTGTGTATGAATTATTACTACAACTCGTCTTGGTGCTCCAGCGACACATCTTTTCCCTCCTTTAAGCTTTCGACTAGAGTCCGCCATTGTTGTTGTGTTATCTCGAGTACCCCATGTGACGTCACGAAATTTGTCACGTGTAGTCTGGCCGAACAAAGTGGCGGTAAAAAAATTGAAGTGTACCAGCAATTTGAATGGAGAAATGCAGTACTTATTTTTATCGGATTGCCCTAAATTTCACAAGTATATTAAAGACGATATAAGCAACTAGAATCCGTCAAAAGAAAAAAAAGAAAAACTTGTCATATGCACTTTAAAGAAACGAAAAAGAGAGCGAGAAAGCACAGCCGAGCAACCAAGATCTTTCCATGTGCAAAGGTTAAAAACAGTACACATTTGATTACAAGAAATGGTTCGTTTTCATTGGCCTACGAAAGCGTCACAAATCAGATATCGGCGCCGATTAAAATTGCGCGGGTTCAAAAACGTCGATTCAAGAAACAAATGTGTGAGTGTACTTCTTGTAAGCATATAAGCTTGTCGGATAAATTCTAGATCTCTTTCTCCAACCAGGCAACCAACCTCGTTCCCAGGGTCTCTCGTCTTCCTGTCCCTTTTTTTTCTAGCTCCAGGAGGCGGGAAGATGAGAAATCCTGGGAACAAGGTTACCAGGCCACAAAAATAGACCCTCGCCAGCGTACACCAGTTAACCACTTATTGTTTTGACGCAAATGAGAATACTTTAGTCTTTACTTTGATCAATGGGAACAGGAATAGACTCACATTTCGAAGTATAAATTTCAAGTTTTCTCGGTAACGGCTAATTTGATTGAATGATTTTTGTTTTTGGTCAAGTATCACCTTAACTTAAACGTATAACAGAATCTTAAACTTGTATAGAGTATGTTAATTTTTTTGCATATCAGAATATTTGCGACCGGAAGAAACCGAACTGGTGTCAGTATAGTGAGACTATTCATAAAAGGCGCCGACCATAGAGTAACTTACTTAAGCCGACCACTGACCACAGTCAGTGAATTGTATGTTTAATCTTTAATTTTATTTTCGAGTGAGCCTTTCTCCAACATTCAACTATCAGTTATCGTTAGTGAGGATAAATGTTGAGGAAAATGGATGATGCAATAGCTCTCCTTTGGAAGGCTGTTACTTTTGAATAGAAACAATTGAAAAAAAGCTTGCACGCACTGACCTTTGATATAGCTAAAAGCTCTATCATTTAAATACAAATTTTGTCCTTTATCTCGTTTTCTTTCAGGTAAAGTACATGCATAAGTGCATAGTAGTACTTGTTAAACGCTACAAAACTCAGGCTCAAATTTCTTTCTTGTGTATTTCTTTCTTTGTTTTGAAAATAGTTCAAAAACCTCGATTTGATTTGATATTCTTTTTTTAGCCTTATCTCTGATAATAGGCCCTCAACATGAGTATCTCTAGAAAAAATATGCCATTATGAACTCACTTTGGGCTGATTCAGGATTTAGTATTGAGCTTATCCAGTTTTATGAAAAGAACGAGAAAATGACAGAAAGGACCGTGACAGGCGAATGACTCAGACGGAGGTTTCTCTTTGTAGAACTAATCTGAACCAAACTAGTTTTTTCTAATCATGGACGCAGAAAATATCTCTCTTTTGCTTCTCCACAAATATACACGTAATTGCTTCACGCAAGTCATGCAGATCTTCTTTGTGCTATTAAATCAATAGAGTTTTTGTTCGCGGGCATAGGTATGTTTTTGGCCCGACATGAACTGTGGGCGAGTGGGCGGTAGGTCTCTCTCTATAATTTCATATTCACGCAATTTATTCTAGCAATGGTAAAGCTGCAAAATAGTTCAAAATAAAACTTGCTCCGAGCTTTTAAAAAATCCCTAAACTTTGGTCTTTGACTAAGTTAGAGATGTCTTAGCAGATAAA